>NC_051178.1:10708930-10844919 GCF_013339695.2 Rhipicephalus sanguineus | reverse complement strand
AGAAAAAAAAAGAAATATCTAAGAGCATCTGATTCTCCATTAGAGCGATTGAGAATTTGGGACCCAAAAACTGGGTTACCAAGCTGCGTTGGGTAGGCTGCTTGCGTGCAGTGGATCAGCAGAGCTTGGAACTGGTCAAACGCAAGCTACGTTGGCGTCAAACGCACGGGCCGCCACACGTGGTAAAAATAAATCATGCGAGACGCGGGCCCATACAGCGTCGTTGCCCGCACGGCGACTGCATAGTCTCGTGGTGACCCAAGGACCTCTTGGGGACCCACGCTAGTTTCGACGTTTGGGTCTTGGGCCCCAACGCGAGCACAAGAGCCCAAGAGTGGCTTGGTTCTGCGCATGCGCCCTGGCGGCTCGCAAGATCCTGGTTCCCAAGCTTTTTGGGGCCCTAATTCTCAAACTCTATATTGTCGACACTTGCAGCGCGTTGCTCAAGCACAAGGACAGTTAAGTTCACGCTTGTCCTGTGCATGCCTGTGCGTTCTTTTCGGGCGTCCGCTTTGTGCTTGAGCGGCGCTCTGAAAGTACCGAGCTGCTCCTCGTTCTTCGGTGACATTCCAATTTTTTGCTATCGCATTCATTGCTTCGCTTTTGTGCCGAAACTGTGACTTTTTTATGGCTGAGCTTTTACAATGGGTACGAAGCATTCAACGGCCCCTCGTTTCGCCATCGCATGGTGTGACGCCTTGTTGTTATTTTATTCTTCTACGACGCATATTGCATATGTTAAACGATTCCTCGCCCCACATGACACCTGTATAGGGCGTTTTTCCGAAGGAGCTTCAAGCACCAGCGTGGCACTGTGTAGAATACTCGACTGCCACGGAGAGTACCCGGGTTCAAATTCCATCCGTTCCTAGAAATAGTTTCTCATTTCATTTTTTTTTCTTATTTCTTGTGACAGCGGCGACGGGCACCAGCGGCGGCGTAGTCTAAGCCTAATTGTCTGCCACACTGTGCCATAAAGTTATGGGATACCTATTAACTTGCTGAGCATTGCTCAGAGACCATTTACCGTTCAAGTATGATGTGAAACATAGCATTAAATGGACCAGCAACTGTTCAGAACGTGTCACAAGATTCTAAAGGAAATGAAAAGACAGCGAATTTTACCGAATATTTTGATTATGCTGCTTGTGATTTAAGTAGGAACTATAACATTAAACTGCCACAGAAGTTGAAAAAAAGCATCTCACGACTTTTGCAGAGAAGGCTTGGTACTATGTGACAAAGAAGTGAGATCACTATGTAATGTCTTGTCATTCAGTACGTCATACGTCTTTAAAGCTGTGGTCTTTATGTTATATAGCCATCTGCACTTTATTTATTCCATAAGCATCACGAGCTATAATTGTATTCGAAGAAGCAAAGCTGCCGTCACGGAAACGAGTGAACAACACTATTGTTGCAAACTGTGGTTCTCCTCACTGCATGGAGATGCACTTGAGTGCTCCAGTAGGTGGGTTTACGAGCGAGTTTGCATACTTCTGGGTCTCTCTGTGAGATACCAAAGGCATTCAACTAATAATCACGACCACACATCACTGAGGCGTGACCCGAAATCACTGTCTACGCCGTCTAGTCGCGAGCTGTCTGCTGTCGGGAGCCTTTCTTTGACAGAATCGCTGTCGAAAGGTCTCTGACAGAGTTTGTGTGAGAAATGCTCTTGACAGCAGACGGCTTGCCACTAGACGGCGCAAACGGCAAAAGTATGCGGACGTCAATGGTTTGTACACTTTTGCTCACGGGTGTACTAGCAACAGCCGAAATAGGATTTGGAGCAGCTTTTGGAGCAGCAAGATGTCTTTGGAGCACGGAACTCCAAATGTGGAGCAGCTTACCGGGAAGAAACATTCATTTTTCGCATCAAATTTGGATCATTATAAAAAAGAAGGCTCACTTTTAACAGAGAGCAAAAATATGTACAAATCAAAGAACATCGCCTAACTCGTGCAAAGTGCACGTGAGCACTGCTATTTCAATAAAAACGGTGTGTTGAACCCCTCCGCAGTGCAAACAATGACGAAGTCTACATTAGCATTTGCAGAGCCTGTAAAATCATTTGACAGGCCCTGCAAATGCTAATGTGGACCTGTCCACCTAGCGACCTCCAAATTCGGGAACTCATAAGGCACGAGCAAATGGGGGTGGTGAAAAAAAATCTGGCGTACGTTTTGTTTATTGTCTCTCGGAGCGGCAGAAACGTCACACACAGCTACGAATTATTTCCAGTAATTTTTTAAGCGTCAGCTATTATAATAGTACTCGTATTTATTCGTACGGCACATGCACGCTGAGCTGTGTCGAATGAGAGCCAAGTAATAGCCTCTTCTAACTCTTAGTACGTTTTTCCCCAACGCAAAAAATGTACTGTGGCGAAAGTGGCTTAAAAAATTACACATCATCTACCCCTACGGGCAACCATGGTGGGATGCGAAAGCATCGCGGGGGGTGCGCATCGAGTTTCTCTTATGTGACTTATGAGATGGTGCTTGTCGAGGCGTTTGAATTACCGCTTGCGACGCTGACGTTTACGTTCGGCTTCCCGACCCTCTGTCTCCTCCGCGGCGGTGGCGCTGCCGCTGCCACTGGCGTCGACGTTGACGTTGTTGATGGCGTTTCGCACCCGTCGTACAGAGAGAGAATGACGGAAGCACAGCGAAGGCGCGTTTTCGCAGCTTCGAGATTCGCTTGCCGGCGTTGCCGTTTACGTTCAGCTTCGCGAGCGTCCATAGCGTCGTTGCGAAGGAGAGTGCAACGCTTGCCGGCGTTGCCGATTACTTTCAGCTTCGCGATCGTCCATAGCGCCGTTGCGAAGGAGTGCAACGGGAGCAAGAGCACTCCACATTATATACGAGCGCACAGCTGTGGGGGAGAGAGAAACGAGAGAGGAGAAACTAAGCGGAAGCAGCGATCACGCCATCTTCTCCCACCTCCTCGCGCTCACGCGAAGACAGGGGGGGGGGAGTTGGCGCATGCGCAGTATGGGTGCGGACGCCGCAGAACGGACACTGCCCGAACATAAGATGCCTTTGAATCTAAGTTTTCTGCACGCGAGAAAACAAGGTCAGGAAATTGTAGAACAGCTGTCCTTTCATTCTAAAAAGACAGGGCGTGCAAACACGGACACAAGAAAGAAGTCAGGACACCACAAACGCCGACTAACAAGTGAAGACACGCACAACGGCGGAAAAGAAAGAAGGCACAAAAACTTATCTGCGCATGCCCATGCAACAGACGAACCTATGAATCCGGAACGCGTGGCGGTATACGTGGAAGATCACTGTTAATGCATATGATTTCATCTTTATGCAAGTTAATCGACGACTGGCTCACGCATGCGCTACCACTATTCTCAATATATCATGCTTGAATCATCAGGCGCCTTATACCTTACCAACGCGAAGGCATTATACCTTACCAACGCGAAGGCTGACTTCAGGTCCCGAGAAGTCGCCGGCTCTATCGACAAACAATTTGTCGACGAAATGACCGAGGCATCCACGAATTGTAACAGCTGTACTAGACATCGTACTTCACTACACATGGACTCTTCGTCGCCGTGATCACGACCGGATCCGATAACAAGCCATGACCAGCTGCTGGTGCTCACTGATCACGGTGATCACGGTGATAATAACCTCGTTCAAGAAGTGTCAAGAACCTCTTCCACACATGCACACGGGTTGGTGAAAACGTGCGTGCGTTTCCATCATAAGGGACAGGTGTAAGCACTGCATATCAGCTTGCAGCTTATGGTGTTGATAATACCTACGTTGCCGTTGGCAGCGTTACCACTGTAAAAAACTGATTATATAACACATATGCGGCTCTTCAACATATATGAGTGCGTATAAAATTTAGAGAAATATTTATAGTCATTTTGTAACGTTTCACTCAGGGAAAAGGAATTACGCCACAGTCACCTTCCCGCCGCACGCTTCGCATAACATCGATCCCACGGTACGTGGGATCTGCCGAGTTTTTTAAAATCTTTGAGTGCTTCGACGAAAACTTTAACAGCGGTTTCGAAGATCTAGGAGAATACTGCCAGCACACGTGGTTCTCCTGGAACGTTAAAGAAATGTCTAGAAATTCTATTGCATTATTCTTAGGCTCCTCTTTAGTAAAGCTCAACCTTCCTCCATTTATTTGAAATTTTTCGCTCACTGAAGTTACGCTCGTTTCAAAGTCCTCACCACTACAAAAAATCAAGTAATCGTCCACATAACGAAAAACCTTAATAACCGAATTACCTAAGGCGCCTTCCAAAAGTTTGTCAATTATGCTAAGGTATAAATCACTAAGAACCGATGCAACCTTAGAACCAAAACATAAGCCTGATTTCTGCACATAAACGCCTTCCTTCCAACCTACCAGCGTCGACTTTAAATTCATGGAAAGAATTTCTAGAAATGCCCCGGTAGAAACACCACATTTATCGGTGAAAACCGTCTCGTGCCCTTGTTCGTTAATACATTCATTAACACATTTTAACAAGTCCTCATGCGGCAAAGGGTAATACAGGTCTTCAATATCCATAATAAAAGCTCTAGGACAGCCGGGGTTCTCCTCTGAGAGAACCTGAACTAGCGCCTGAGAATTACGCATACGAAAAGGGCCTGAAAAAATTCGGCAGATCCCACGTACCGTGGGAGTCGATGTTATGCGAAGCGTGCGGCGGGAAGGTGACTGTGGCGTAATTCCTTTTCCCTGAGTGAAACGTTACAAAATGACTATAAATATTTCTCTAAATTTTATACGCACTCATATATGTTGAAGAGCCGCATATGTGTTATATAATCAGTTTTTTACAGTGGTAACGCTGCCAACGGCAACGCAGGTATTATCAACACCATAAGCGGCAAGCTGATATGCAGTGCTTACACCTGTCCCTTATGATGGAAACGCACGCACGTTTCACCAACCCGTGTGCATGTGTGGAAAAGGTTCTTGACACTTCTTGAACGAGGTTATTATCACCGTGATCACCGTGATCAGTGAGCACCAGCAGCTGGTCATGGCTTGTTATCGGATCCGGTCGTGATCACGGTGACGAAGAGTCCATGTGTAGTGAAGTACGATGTATAGTACAGCTGTTGGAATTCGTGGATGCCTCGGTCATTCCGTCGACAAATTGTTTGTCGATAGAGCCGGCAACTTCTCAGGACCTGAAGTCAGCCTTCGCGTTGGTAAGGTATAATGCTACGTAGACCTAGATAGTGCTACGTAGGCCAGCATCAGTGGATGGCACGTGTCGTATTCGTAGACTACCTGGGCGCATGCGGCCTACGTAGCATAGTCTGCAAAGCGGCTGTCACTCAATCTCGCATCATCCTTGGTCAGCAAACTCGTGCCCAGGAACGTAGGCCCGAAAATGAAAGTCTATTAGGGTGTTCCACATAGGTTTCTCTTCCCAAGCACACTTCTCCGAAACCTCACAGGTCAACGCAACTTTCTCATGCCCATGAATGAGAGGCATGCGCCGTGCTGCCACAAGGAGAACGAGTAGGCACGAGAAATTGTAGAGGCTTACACAGCGGTCGCGGCTTCTCTTGGTAGAAATTTTATTGGAAGCAGTCTGCGGCAATATTTTAAGTTCCAGTTTTCTAAGCACAGCACTGGTATCACTTATAAACTTATGAGCTTTCAGGTTCATTGGAACAAGACCGCAAAAGTTGAAGTTAGTCCTTTTTTTCTGGCCAGCTAATGGAATTAACTGACAGCTAACATGAGCATCCCTCACAGCTTGTAGGCATACGAGTGGACATCTCATTCCTAACAACGAGCTCACGTTCACAGGTCCTATAATTAATGCGTCTGCCTCTACACCTGATACCTTATATGCCGCGTGACGGAGTGATTTGGTAATCACGTCCACTCTTCAGAAAACAAAACTTCAGTGTGTGTCTTCACAGGCATTCAGATGTTGCCACCGTGATTGCTGAATACGTACTCAAGATTATTTAAGATGGGTTGAGAAAACAGTGTGCCACACTGACCACCAGTCTACCGTTTTGACAAAAATAGGTATGGCACAAAAAGGACGCGGACGAAGTGAACACACGAACTGACAAACTCGAGCGCCAAGTTCCAACTCTTTAATAACAGTAACCATGCCGATTTTTGCATGCTGCCGAACAAGGTAACCTCATTGCAGATATAGTAACCTGGATGAAATAACAAATAATCAGCCAGTGGTCCAACAGATTCGAAAGACATGCGCTGGAAACTGCGTTGACCTGATCTGTAAAGTTATGCCAGTAGAACACGTGCCCATTACAGAATCAATTCGAGTGATAGGCAAAACAGGAAGCGCACAACCTAAACTCGACACATGTACAAGCTGTTTCAAGAACATCACTTCTTTGTACCATACATTTAGTGATGGCGCGCTAATGCACCGACTGCCTGCCTTTTTATTACGAACGCTAAACTGTCTCCCTTTCAGCGCGGCTACTTGCTCTCCTTAGAAATGTGGGTTTGACAGGTGTGTCGCACAACCACATCGCTTGCCCTGGCCTGCCAAGTGCCCACTCATGCTGCTGCTGACCGCCAAGCGGTGCTCTCTTGCACGATCGTTGATACACCGGCCTGTTTGACCGATATATACACCTTGCCGTAGCTTAGGGGGGTGTATACCCTACCGCAGCTTTTGCCGCTTGACAGCGCACATTCTAAGCTAATTGAAAGGGTTTGCAGCGCAAGCACGGTAGTGCTGAAGGAAAGGTATAAAAGCGAGGAACGGAAAGCAAAGATGGGAAAGCAAGCTGCAAACCCTTTCAATATGCATATTAACCAACTAGCCCAAATAGCCGTTCTTCTTCTAAGCTAATCCAGAGAACAGCTATCACATGTCTCAATTCAGTTTAATGAAGTCATGTGAGCACCATCTTTTTACAGGATTTAATAATCTGATTGGCAGACTGAAAGACGTTCGATTTCCTCCCTCCATTATCACAGGTGTGTGCGAAAGCCTCTTGCAAAAGCTGAATATCGTAATAAAATGCAGGAGCAAAAAGAAAAAAAATGGGTACGCGCAGCCAGATACAGTGCGCGCATTGTGTTCTCCGCTCCATGCAAACTGGCCATGATTTGCCTTTTGATGTCTAATAAGCAGCCGGCTGCATGCTCCAAGAAGCGCGCTGTCACACTGAATATGTCAGCAATGTGATCTACAATATTCCCCTAAGCTGCGGCAGGTTATACATCACTGCCTCAACGGGCCGGTGTTTCAACGATCGTGCAAGAGGCATCGCTTGGCGGTCAGCAACAACATGGGCATACATTTGGCACGCCACTGCGAATGCTGTGGTTGTGTGCCATACTTCAGCCAAACCGCATTTCTAAGGAGAGCAAGCAGCCGCACTGAAAGGAAAACGATTGAGGCGTTCCTAATGAAAAGGCAGGCAGTCAGTGCGTTAGTGCATCATCACTAGATTCAAGGAACAGAGAAGTGATGTTCTTGAAACATAGCTTGTAGACGTGCGTTTAGGTTGTGCGCTGCCTCTTTTGCCTATTACACTTATCCCGTAGTGGACACGTGTTCTAGTGTGCTGGCATGATTTTGCACCTCAGGTAGTGCAGCTTCCGGGACATGTCTTTCGAATCTGTTAGATCACTGGCTCATGATGATTTGTTAGTTCATCCATGTTACTGTATCTGTAACGAGGTTACCTTGTTCGGCAGCTAGTATGAATCATTGTGGTTTCGGGTAATGAACAGTTGGAAGTTAGCACCTGAGTTTGTCAGTGTGTGTCTTCACTTCGTCCCCGCCTTTTTTGCGCCATACCTATTTTTCTCAAGTAATGAACCAACTAGCTCAGCGACAAGTCCTGTTGTGCCGTTATAAATTGTGCTATACCTAATGGTATGACATAACTTTGAACTTCTTGTGCAGTGCTTTGTTAACAAGCTTCAATTTTCATTTCTTTGTTTTAGAAATTGGCATCTGACCTGAAAGGAGGAACGGAATGTGGAGGCGGGGCGTGCAAGCGGAGCGCCGGACCCCGGACCTCTCGCGGTTTTTTTTTCTTTGTCACGGCGCTGGGGAGGGAAGCAAGCTCCGTGGCGTGCGCGAGTTCCCTTCCCGCCAAATTGTAGCTCTCAGTGATGCTATCGAGGACTTCTGATTTGGAGCAATTTTTGGAGCAGCAAAATTTCCGTTTTGGAGCACTTTGGAGCAGGAAAAATTTTCATCTTGAAGCACTTTGGAGCAGATAATTTTGCATCTGGGAGCACTCTGGAGCAGCAAATTTTACATCCTGGAGAGCACTACAGAAGCATATTGCATTAACATTTAAGCACCTGAAAATTATTATGGGGCTCTTATGAAGGCTAGAAATATTTGGAATCATTGCAATTCTCACGAAAAAAATCATCTCAGGAGAACTCCATACTTCACTCGCTAATGAAAAAATAGAGAGAGAGAAATAGATTAAAAGGAAGAGGCAGGGAGGTTAACCTGGTGCGAGTGACCGGTTTGCTACCCTGCACAGGGGTGGGGGATATAGGGGTCGGAGAGAGGACAGAGAGAGAGGGAGATAAAATAAAAACAAAACAAAAAATGCACACATACACACACATGCAGGACGTCCTATCAGAGCCGTTGCGATAGACCGGTTGAATGCAGAAAGCGCATTAGCGCCTGCACAGCCTTCTTCTGTGACGTTAAATCCTGTCGGTGGCGCAGGATTCTTTCTTCCGAAAGAGTTCGGTCGTTTAGTGTATCAAGCGCGTTGCAAAGCGACTATCTTTGCGAACAGTACTGTGGACAGTCGAACAGAATATGCTCAATCGTTTCATCACTTCCGCAGTGGTCACAAGCTGCCGTGTCGGCCATTCCTATGCGGAACGCGTACGCGTAGGTAAATGCGAAACCCAACCATAACCTGCAAAAAATAAGGATTCATGCAGTTTAGTGTTCTGGATCAACTTCTTCGGCGATTATTTTCGACACTAGCAAATAAACAGAATACCGGATAAATAAAATTGCAATTTATGAAATAAAACTCTAAATACATCTATGTGGTTATCAGCAGACGTGGTAGACAAACTCCATGATGTACAGCAGTGCCTCAATGCCAAAGAGCCACACCGTCCCTAATGCATTCCCCTAAGAAAACTCCAAGGCGAAAGCCAGGTTCTTTTTCTTCTCGATCGACGGGTTGATCCTCTCCCACCCTCTCTGCAAGCTTTCTGCACCTCACATGGTTTTGCACTACCTCCTTGATCGGTGCACCGATCACGGAAGCAGTGTAAAGCGACGATGTCATGTGATTACATCATCACGTGACATCAGGATATATGACGCCATGTTAGCGTCACAAGTTTTGACGATGTATGACGTGATGATGACAACATCACATGATTATTTTTTACATCAATCGAACGCCGCCGACGGTCAATTTTCGTGTTTGATAAAGCATCTAAGGCTTTAGCATTATTATTGCGTATTGGAAGTTAACAGCCTGGCCGTTAACCTGGCCTTACATACCAAACTGTCCTACACCATGTCACCTTTGTGCCATGCGCGAAACGGCTTCGCTTGTCATCCACTTCACAGCTCCTTAATTTTTTTTAAATTTTTATTGTGATAGCAATTATATGGACACTCTAGGCGGATTTTTACGGTCGCTGTTGCCGTAATTTTCCGTATAAAGTCCAAGTTAATAACATCACCACGCGCATTCTAGCTGCGGGTAAAAGCTCGCGAGCGCTGGCGACGAACGCGGCTGAAGCGGAGATTAAACTAGCCGGCCGTCTGTCTCCGTCGCACGGAGAGCGTATGAGATAACATCTTCCCGCTTGCGGGCCTGCCGTCGATTGCTCATCAAACATAGAGGAAACGCCCCGCCCGTCTTTCGTAACGAGCATGAAGGGACGCCAGGGGAGCAGAGGGGGGCGGGGGGGGGGGGACAACCGCGTCGTTCGTTGGTTCGAAAGGCACTGTCGCTTGCGCGCGCGCTCTCTCGAGGCATCAGGAGACGGCTCGTAAACTTGCTGTGCTCTCAACGCTTACTTCGCGTTTAGAGAAATCACAGCACGAAAACGCTTCGGTTCCTGGAGCGGCCATATCCCCTTAAACCAGCGTTTTGTTGAGTTACGCGAGATCGGATCCAAAAGAGTTAGCTGCTAGCCTTACTTCGTTTAACAATACAATTTGTTGATATCGCATTCACTGCTTCGCCCTTAAGCGAAACTGAGTTTTTTTAACCGTCAGCTAATGACCCTCGAACGCGAGGGGCGGACGTGTAACATGGCGCAGCCGCTTCACTGTGGGCCGTCAGCGACGGGCCCGCTACAGCTGCGCATTTGCGGCTGCTCCGACCAGGAGATATGCTTTTACAGCGAAAGCTGTTATGAGATCATTTCACCGGCCGTTTTTGGCGCCGTAATTGTCCGCCGCCGCCGCCGCCGGTGTCCGTAACCAGTATCGCTCGAAATAAGAAAAAAAACTAAATAAGAAAAAATTCAGGGATGCAACGAGGTTCGAACCTGGGCCCTCTGCGTGGGAGCCCAGTATTCAACCTCTGAGCCATGCCGGTGCTTGAAACTGCTTTGCAAAAATGTCCTATACAGGCTTCATGTCGGGAAGGAACCACATTAGCAAATGCAATATAGCGTGGTAGAAGAGTAAAATAAGCACCAAGCGTCGCACAACGCGAATTCTGTAACCAGGCGTCACACAATGCGAATTGCGCAACGAGTAGGCTGTTGAATGCTTCCAACCCATTACAAAGGGCTCTGCCATAATTCTTCATCGTCATCAGGCACGGCATCAATAAAGTGCGCATAATGCCTTAATGCGTTTAGCAGGTACCAACGCTCTCCGTAGAATGACGAAAAATGGCACAGTGCCTGCTACCCTACTTCTAAAAAATTACAATGATTTATAGCGTAGTGGGTTCCTCGCAAGTGCACTTGTATTGGTTGCCAAGGAAGCCCATAAGCGCATGATCCATTTCCTCGGGGTCTCAGTAAAATTACAATGGTTTATAGCGTAGTGGGTTCCTCGCAAGTGCACTTGTATTGGTTGCCAAGAAAGCCCATAAGCGCATGATCATTTCCTCGGGGTCTCAGAAAATTCTGCACCCCCCCCCCGTCTCTCTCCCACGTCAACGTATGTTATACAGCATGACGGGAGAGGGAAATAGCGACTGGGCGTCACCCAATGCAAATTACATAACTGGTGGGCCGTTTAAAGCTTCCAACCCATTACAAAGAGCTGAGCCATATTTCTTCATCGTCATTAGTCGTCGCGTCAACAAAGTTCACATAATGCCTTACAGACGTGTAGCTGGTGCCTCGCTTCTCCGCAGAATGACAAATAATGGCTTAGAAGGTGCTTCCCAACTTCACAAAAATTGTGATTTATGGCGTAGTGGGTACCTTTCTAGTGTACTTGTATTGTAGCCCCAAGAGAGCTTACAATGGGCTCTAGAAACGCCGCTCTTCCAGCTTTCGCTGTGACTGCGCTGCAGTTTCAGCGCAGACCTGGCGTTTTTATTAATCAGATGACATTTTTAAAAAAGCAAGCAAAAAATTCGAACTGGAACACTAGCTCGTGAGCTCGAAAGGGCAGGGCCTTTTAGGGGGTACTTACCGCAGAGTGATTACAAACTCGGATGTGCTGGTGGAAGGAATTATGAAAAAGCTCTTCTGGATGAAGATCCATGGATAAAGTATATCTGAGGAAAAGTGTCAACGCGTTCCCACCGTTCGCGTGCTCTTCCATAAACGCGAAGCAAGGAAAATCCGATATCGTTCCATATCTACTGCTAGCGATCCCAGATTTCATTCCGCGATGTGCAGAAACAGAAGTGACAAACATTTTAGCGGCACGCATGCAGTTATTACTGAACATTGCTTTCCTTACGTGCCGTGCGACGCTTGAAACGAGCTATCAGCAGCGTTTCGGGAACAGACGACGTCCGCCGATGAATCGCCGTCGCAACTTTCTCGCTACCGATAGGCCTAGACGTCACGAGCCTCTGCGGAGAGCGCATTTTGCTGTAGAACCGACTTGCAGAACAGAAGCTGCGTCGGCACCGTGCATGGCATGGTGGCTTACTCGAGACGCACGCACGAGCGCTATTTATTCAGCGGAATAATTCTTGGTCCGTGGTTGCGACTTTGGCAGCCCCAAAATCAAGCTGCACATGTTCTGACGCGCCGGCGGTGCGATTGCCGGTGATAGACGCCCCCAAACCTGAGACTTTGGCGCAGTTTGGCGCAATTTTCGACGATATTATCAGGATGGCGCAGTAAATACAATTTGGCGCACTTTGGCGCAGTTCGCGCAGGAGTGGAATCGCTGAGCTCTTTCGAGCGAGGACGTGCTGAAACACTACACAGAAACGGGCAAGCACTCAGAAGCATTTCGTTTGCCTTGATCCTGGAGGCGCGCGGCCGTCTCCCGCTGCCGAGGATTTGACGCGAACTCGTGGCATTCTATTTCATCGGTGTATCGCATGGTGAGTTTGGTCTAGCGACAAAATCAAATTTTATTTGCACAATTGATGCGTCAATCTGGTCGTCTCTTCAAGCTGGCAGATCAGAAATGTTCAGGCGAACGGCGGTCATGTTTGTCCGTGGACCCAAGACTTCGTTGACGGGCAAATATGTAAGAATTTCTCGTTTCTTATTTGCGGCATCTTATTGTAAGTCTGTGACCTATTTTGCCGTCATCTCTAGGGAACACTGCAACAAGGACTGGTGTGGATAGCGTGCTGCGCTAGGCTCGCCAATTAAAAAGAATTCTGGTAAGACGCATACTTGGTTACAAAAGCCTCACGCAATCGCTTTTCACATTGAATTTGGTCGCGGGTGTGCTGTAAATGCCGACTGCACAATATGTGACTGGCCCGCGGCCGCTTTGAAGGTAAGATTGCGTTCTCATCAATCTATTTATTGTACAATTTGCTTTCCAGTGACATAACGAGCCAACAATGAAAACCTCGATCCACCCTGTCTCCACATATTATCTAGTTTGTGCGCTGTGGAGCTTGAAGCACTTCTCAGAATTTCAGCACACTCGCATTTATTGTAAGTGCAGTGTTTTTCTTATTTGTGCAGCGATAAAATTATTTTGTTTAGTTGTGTGAATAGAGTTTCTACATGCGACATGACTGTGCAACTGGTCAAGTAAATAGTCTACATTTCTCAAAGTAATATTCATTGTTCTTTTTTTTCAGTCTTTTCCGACAGAGGAAC
Organism: Rhipicephalus sanguineus; assembly: GCF_013339695.2. Classification (NCBI taxonomy): domain Eukaryota; kingdom Metazoa; phylum Arthropoda; class Arachnida; order Ixodida; family Ixodidae; genus Rhipicephalus; species Rhipicephalus sanguineus. The sequence goes on along the minus strand of NC_051178.1, from coordinate 10,831,692 downwards.
AATGCAAGTCTCACATCTCGATGAGGGTGACGATTTACCGTCTCACATCTCGACGATAAAACGTCGCATCTGCGTATGTGTTCAGGGCCAAGAGCACGAGAACTAGCCGAAAGAAGGGAGCCGATCCAACAAGAATGCCGTCCGTCTTATTATGTCAGCGCTGTCATGCAGCGATCACGTGGACTGTAGGGTTGCGTTGCACAAGGGCTGATGCAAACGCTGCGTGCGAACAATGTTGCATGTAAAATTAGCGCATCTATACAACTGCAAAATAAACATCTAAAGAGAGAAAACTTATATTCACGTCTTTCTTTTATTGTGTGTTACGTACTGACACGTTAATTAGTGGAGACCATTATAGGCGTTTAATTCCGTCTTACATGTGCACTCTGCCCGTAATTAACTCAGATAGAGTTAAACGCCTCGGTAAACTACCCGTTCACATTAAATACGATACGCACCAACACACCAGAAAAAAATCGATGAGTTTTGTTAGAACACGCACAAAAAATTAAAAAAATTACAGCATATCCACGGGGTGAATGATGAGTGGGGCGATGCTCCGGAGGACATCATCGGTAAACCGTGAATACGAGTAATTCGCCCCACTAAAGTAAACACGTGAGAAATGTTAAATGACAATATTATTTTCATAACATCACATCTTTTCATCATATTTCATCATACTACAAGTATAGTTTTATAACATCTCGCACCGGCTGCTCAACAGTCACCTGTGAAGCGCCGGCGGTGGCCATTTCTCCTGATGTAGGGCTTGGCTGGAGAAGTTCCAGAGGGATGGCCTCGGGACTAAGGCCTCGCAGTCGCCGACTGTAGCGGTGGACAGGAGTATCCACTGCAGGAACGGGTTGCGGGATCGGACTGGCAGAACCGCTTCGTGAAGGGGTGGTGAGCATCAGGCGTTGAAGTCCGAAGAACCGAAGACCCGAGCGTCGTATTCCTCAGAGAAATCGTGGTTGCTGCTCGAGCTTCCCACTTCGTCGTCCCCAGTTATCTAGCCGGCCTTGAACACGTCCGCAGAACCGAAGACCCGAACGTCGTCTTCCTCAGAGAAATCGTGGTTGCTGCTCGAGCTACCCACTACGTCGTCCTCAGTTATCTCGCCGGCCTTGAGCCGTGTTTTCATCATATACAAGTACCGCCATCTAGCGGACACTCCACGAACTAAACGAGAGGTGGCTACTACATACATCGGGGACGCACGACCCACGGTTTAAGGAGCTTCGCCCCTAACAAGAAGCAGAGCAATAGTAGCGGCCGTCGGTAAATCGACGCTTATGTAATGTCGGGCCTTTGTCAACCCGCGAACGGCAATAACTCGGCATCGTCGGCCACGGTGGACGGGCCTACATCGGGTGCCGACGCAGGCCCACATGAGGCCAATTTCAATCTCCAACACCGGCCCTACATTGGTTGCCAAGGTTGGGCCAACGACAGTGCAGTTGGCCAGCGACGTCAGGCCGACATTTTGCCAAGTATAAAAAGTTGCTTGGGCCGTACAGAGTTTCGACGCGAGAACGCGAATCCATAAAGAAACAAGTCGCCGAAATGCTACACGACGACATCATCCAGCCGTCGAAGAGTCCGTAGGCGTCACCCGTGGTGTTAGTGAAGAAGGACGGAACCCTACGCTTCTGCGTCGATTATCGCCGCCTGAACAAAATCACGAAGAAAGACGTCTACCCTCTCCCACGGATAGACGACACCCTGGATCGACTATGCAACGCGAGGTACTATTCGTCCATGGACCTCAAGATCGGCTACTGGCAAACCGAAGTCGACAAGATAGACCGAGAGAAGACTGCCTTTATAACACCAGACGGCCATTTCGAGTTCAAGGTCATGCCCTTTGGTCTTTGCTCGGCACCTGCGACATTCCAGCGCGTTATGGACACCGCGCTGGCTGGATTGAGGTGGCAGACTTGCCTTGTGTACTTGGACGACGTCACTGTGTTTGCCTCAAGCTTCGACGAACACCTCCGCCGCCTTGACGCTGTACTACAAGCAATCAAGACCTCTGGCATCACCTGGAAGCCTGAAAAGTGCCGCTTTGCATACGAGGAGCTATTGTTTTACAGCGAAAGCTGTTATGAGATCATTTCACCGGCCGTTTTTGGCGCCGTAGCTGTCCTCCGCCGCCGCCGCCGCCGCCGCCGCAGGTGTCCGTAACCAGTATCGCCCGAAATAAAAAAAAAACCTAAATAAGAAAAAAATTCCAGGATGGAACGAGGTTCGAACCTGGGCCCTCTGCGTGGGAGCCCAGTATTCAACCTCTGAGCCATGCCGGTGCTTGAAACTGCTTTGCAAAAATCTCCTATACAGGCTTCATGTCGGGAAGGAACCACATTAGCAAATGCAATGTAGCGTGGTAGAAGAGTAAAATAAGCACCAAGCGTCGCACAACGCGAATTCTGTAACCAGGCGTCACACAATGCGAATTGCGCAACGAGTAGGTTGTTGAATGCTTCCAACCCATTACAAAGGGCTCTGCCATAATTCTTCATCGTCATCAGGCACAGCATCAATAAAGTGCGCCTAATGCCTTAATGCGTTTAGCAGGTACCAACGCTCTCCGTAGAATGACGAAAAATGGCACAGTGCCTGCTACCCTACTTCTAAAAAATTACAATGATTTATAGCGTAGTGGGTTCCTCGCAAGTGCACTTGTATTGGTTGCCAAGGAAGCCTATAAGCGCATGATCCATTTCCTCGGGGTCTCAGTAAAATTACAATGATTTATAGCGTAGTGGGTTCCTCGCAAGTGCACTTGTATTGGTTGCCAAGGAAGCCCATAAGCGCATGATCATTTCCTCGGGGTCTCAGAAAATTCTGCACCCCCCCCCCGTCCCTCTCCCACGTCAACGTACGTTATACAGCATGACGGGAGAGGGAAATAGCGACTGGGCGTCACCCAATGCAAATTACATAACTGGTGGGCCGTTTAAAGCTTCCAACCCATTACAAAGAGCTGAGCCATAATTCTTCATCGTCATTAGTCGTCGCGTCAACAAAGTTCACATAATGCCTTACAGACGTGTAGCTGGTGCCTCGCTTCTCCGCAGAATGACAAATAATGGCATAAAAGGTGCTTCCCAACTTCACAAAAATTGTGATTTATGGCGTAGTGGGTACCTTTCTAGTGTACTTGTATTGTAGCCCCAAGAGAGCTTACAACGGGCTCTAGAAACGCCGCTCTTCCAGATTTCGCTGTGACTGTGCTGCAGTTTCAGCGCAGACCTGGCGTTTTTGGGTCACGTGATCAGCAAGGGTGGTGTTCGCCCAGACCCGCTGAAAACAGCTGCCATCGCTGCCTTCCCGCCACCCACCGACACGGAAGCCGGGCGCCGTTTTCTCGGCTTGCGCGCCTACTACAGGCGCTTCGTCAAGGAATTTTCACGAACCGCCGAACAGCTAACTCACCTCACGAAGACCGACGTGCATTCAAGTGGGAAACGAAGAAATCGAAGGCTTTGAAGAACTGAAACGACGCCTTCAGATGCCTCCGATACTAGCGCATTTCGACGAATACGCCGATACGGAAATCCACACCAACGCAAGCAGCGTAGGACTCGGCGCCATCCTTGTGCAGAAGACTGACGGGCGGGAAAGGGTCATCAGTTATGCTAGCCGTCGCTATCAAAGGCAGAAACGAACTATTCCACAACAGAAAAGGAGTGACTAGCGATCATCTGGGCTACATTCAAGTTTCGCCCCTACCTCTACGGCAGGCCCTTCAAAAGTTGTAAGCGACCACCACGCATCGTGTTGGCTAGCTAACTTCAAGGAACCTTCAGGTCGCCTCGCACGGTGGAGCCTACGACTTCAAGAATTCGACATTACCGTCGTTTACAAGTCCGGAAGAAAACACTCCGACGCTGACTGCCTGTCTCGCGCCCCCGTCGACCCACCGCCGCAGGACAACAAGGAGGACGACTGCTTCTTGGGAACCATAAGTGCCGACGACTTCGCTGAACGACAGCGAGCGGACCCAGAACTCAGGGGCCTTGTGGAATATCTCGAGGGCAGGACCAGCGTTGTTCCGAAGGTATTCACGCCGGGACTGACGTAGCGTTTCTTGCGCAACGGTGTTCTCCTAAAGAAGAACTTCTCACCGCTTCGAGCCGATTGCCTTCTCGTGGTACCCTCGACATTGCGGCCAGAGGTCCTCCAGGCTCTGCATGACGACCCGACGTCTGGACACCTGGGTGTTTCTCGCACGCTAGCAAGAATACAGGAGTACTACTGGCCGCGCCTTTCCGCCGACGTCACTCATTACGTAAAGACCTGCCGGGAATGTCAGCGACGCAGGACACCGCCCACTAGGCCAGCCGGACTTCTGCAGTCTATCAAGCCACCTCGACGATCGTTCCAGCAAATCGGGATGGACTTACTAGGGCCGTTCCCGACATTCAATACGGGAAACAAATGGATCGTCGTAGCTACCGACTACCTCACCCGCTACGCCGAGACAAGGGCCCTGCCCAGAGCCAGTGCCGCCGAGGCAGCGAAGTTCTTCGTTGAGAACATCGTCTTGCGTCATGGCGCCTCAGAGGTCCTCATTACTGACACAAGTACGGCGTTTACTGTTGACTTAACTCAGGCAATACTGAGATACAGCCAAACAAGCCACCGCCGGACCACAGCGTACCACCCACAGACAAATGGCCTCACCGAGCGGCTAAACAAGACCATCGCCGACATGCTGGCCATGTATGTCGACGTCGAACACAAGACGTGGAATGCCATCCTTCCGTATGTGACCTTCGCATAAAACTCGGCGATTCAAGAAACGACGCAAATGACGCCGTAAAGCTGGTCTACGGAAGGGCCCGGCAACGACGTTCGACGAAATGCTGCCAACTGCCACCGACGAAGCCAATCTCGACGTCACTGCTTATTTGCAACACGCCGAAGAAGCTCGACAGCTCGCCCGCCTGCGCATGAAGAAGAAGCAGAGGGTCGACAGCCGTCACTATAATCTTCGACGACGCCACATGGAATACCAACCCGGTGACTGTGTGTGGGTCTGGACGCCAATACGCCGACGGGGACTCAGTGAGAAGCTTCTTCGACGATACTTCGGACCGTACAGGGTACTTCGACGCCTCGGCGCACTCGACTACGAGGTTGTCCCTGACGGCACTACGAACTCCCAGCGGCGCCGTGCGCGACCTGATGTCGTCCATGTCGTGCGCCTAAAGCCATATTACGCGCGTTAGTGAATCAGGACTGTACTTTTGGTTTATTATTGTACTTTCTTGCTTGTGCTTATTGTTTATTGTACTTTCTTGCTTGTGCTTATTGTTTATTGTACTTTCTTGCTTATTGTTGTTATGTATTGTTGCATGCATTGGCCACCCCCCCCCCCTTACCGTGTTCTGTTTTAAGCATCGGGACGATGCTTTTTGAGAGGGGGGCATTGCCGCGTGCATTTCTTATTATCACTTCTCCATCATTCGGTTTTCGCCCACACAGACAGTCAGCAACGCTCAGCGCAAACTGCGCCTCATTGTTCGAGAAGCTTCGCGATTATTGTAGATCGTTTTGTTAAGATTCCGCGCAAGACGCGAACACTCGAGCCTATTCTAGAACTTGCGCGACAGCCAGCGATAACGCTGCAATATTCGACGGCACATGTTTAAATGCCGACACGCTTCACCGCATGTCAGTTTTTCGACGGTCGACGCTCTGTTCACCGCTATCAGCGTACGCTGTGTATCAGTGTATTGCTGTAGTTTGACTTTCAGTTTCCCGGCCACAAGTTCGGCCAAATAAAAAGCTTCATCTCGGATACGCTGTCTGCTACCTTCGTCGACGTCGCAACCACGTGACAATATGGTGCTGGCGGGTGCTTTCGGTCATGTTTGGTTTTCATACCATTTAGTTAGGCTGTTATGTTGTCAAACGCTTCTTGCCGGACCATGTCGATGTCTTCTTGGGGCTCGTGGATGTCTACTTGTTGTCAATTATTCTTCGAGGTGTATAATTAAACAATAGTTCGAATGGTGAAATCTTGAGCCCAGCCTGAAACTGTGAGTCCCCTTATGGATCAAGATGATGTTGGCATTCTTCCAAGCTTCCGGTATCCTCCCCATCGAGAGACACATCGTATACGGGGTGGCCAGTTTTTCTAGCATAATCTCTCCACCGTCGTTCAACAGGTCTGATGTTACCTGATCCTCACCAGCGGCTTTGCCTCTTTGCATTCCCTTTAGGCCTTTCTTTACTTCTCCTGTCAATACTGGCGGGATGTCAGATTCCTCTGGGCTATTACTGCTTCTTACGTTATCATTCTGACTGTCTCTGCTGCTGTACAGATCTCTGTAGAACTCTTCCGCTACCTCAACTATTATATCCATATTCGTTGTGACCTCGCCTTCCTTGTCCCTTAATGCATACATCTGATTTTTGCCTATGCACAGTTTTGTCTTCATAGCTTTGAGGCTTCTTCCGTTCTTTAGAGCATACTCAATTCTCTCCATATTATACTTTTTTTATGTCGGCTACTTTACGCCTATTGATTAACTTCGAAAGCTCCGCCAGCTCTATTTTGTCTGTTGCATTTGAGGCTTTCATGGCTTCACGTTTCTTAATGAGATTTTTCGTCTCTTGGGATAGCTTACCAGTGTCCTGTCTAACGACTGTACCCCCGACTTCCACTGCACATTCGTTAATGATAGTAGTCAGATTATCATTCATTGCGTCAACGCTAAGGTCGGTTTCCACGGTTAAAGCCGCGTACCTATTGTGAAGTGAAACTCTCAATTCCTGTACTTTCCTTCTCAGAGGTGGTTCATTTTTCGGCTTTTGCGTACCAATTTCTGCCGTTCCTTCCTCAAGTCTAGCTGAATTATAGATCTTACCATTATGTGGTCACTGCATCGGATCTTGTTAACTACTTCCACATCCTGTACAAAGCCCGGGTGGACACGCAATATGAAGTACATTTCGCTTTTAGTTTCGCCATTAGTACTTCTCCATGACCACTTACGAGTAGCCCGTTTTCTGTAGAAGGTATTCAAGATTCGTAAATTTTTGCATTCTCCGCTCTGGCGTTTCTAAAGCCGATCCCATATTCCCCAACTGCATGATCTCCAGCCTGCTTCTTGCCTACCTTTGCATTAAAGTCGCCCATCAGTACAGTATACCGTGTCATTACCTTACTCATTGCTGATTCTACGTCTTCGTAGAAGAGTTCAACCAGTTGATCACCATGGCTGGCTGTAGGCGCGTAGGCCTGTACCACCTTCATCTTGTCCTCTTATTAAACTTAAATTACGATATATATCACCCTCTCATTAATGCTATAGTATTCATCTATATCGCCAGCTATATTTTTATGAATAAGGAACCCCACTCCTAGTACTCTTCTGTCAGCTAAGCCACGATAGCATAGGACGTGTCCGTTCTTCAGCACTGTATAAGCCTCATGTGGCCTCCTAACCTCACTGAGCCCTATTACATCCCATTTAACACTCTCTAATTCCTTGAATAGCACAGGTAGACTCGCCTCACTAGATAAAGTTCTAGCGTTATACGTAGCCAAGTTCAGATTCCAATGGCGGCCTCTCCGGACCCACAGATTCTTAGCACCCTTTGCTGCGTCGCAGGTGTGACCGCCGTCTTGGTCAGTTGCTTCGCAGCCGCTGGGAACTGAGGGCCGAGGGTTAATTGGTGTATTCATGTGGGAGATAGTGGCCAAGTACTACACCAGGGTGGCGAATCCTGCTCTGTTGAAGGAGTGCATTGCTGGCTGCGGTCGCCAGTGAGGCTGCACCCCAAGCCTTTTTTAGATGTTAAGCATCTTATAGCGGAGTTCAATCCGGTGGTAGTGATGGTGGTGTGCGGCGTGACCACCCTTACTGCGCATGCGCAAACCCTCTCCCCCTCCCTCCCCCTCTCCCCTCCCCTTTTTGCCTCGACCAATTTCGATACAATGGATTTTAAATGCGAAGCATTTCTTTCGGAACCTTTGGCACTTTGAGCGTTCCTATCTACGTATCTATCTATCTATCTATCTATCTATCTATTTATCTATCTAGCCGCCTACGTCTGGGTGCTCTCATGATCGCCTCCTTAACTTGGTATAGACCAAAAGTGGCATGGGAGGGTAAGAGGATTTGACGAATATGACTGTCGGGTCCTGACATGAATAACGTGAGAATCCTGTCGCGTACGTCGTCAAATGCTTTCCTCCAGACACGTGCGGCACATACCCGTTATCCACGGGCAGCGGTGTACGGGTATGCGCCACAGGTGATCGACAGCTTATATCTACCCATGAACGGCGAGAACAGACATTGGTAATTTAAATGCGAGAGCATTAAGAAAAAACCGTCATCGCCAGTGTTGACGCAACGAATGGAAAGAGTGAAAATGGGGATCCCAGCAGGAATCGAACCCAGGCATTCTGCGTGCCAATCAGGTATTCTACCACAGAACCACGCCAGGTCTATAAAGTGGTTTGGAAAAACAGCCTATGCAGCCGTAATGTCGGTGCAACGTCAATTGTGGTTATGGTGCTGGCTATTTAATTTTGCAAGAAAGCAATAAATACTACGTGATACTCCTACGATACAGCCGTCATATCAGATTGACGTCTGTGGTTCCAGTGTTGGCTCCGCTTTTATAGCAGTCTAATCAACATTATATTTGTATTCCTATAATTCAGCAAGCTATATTGAAGCATTGCTCGACCCCGGAGGAATACATTAATGAAAGTTACGTATGATATTCACATCATCGCACCGTAAAATGCAATTAGTCCGCCAGAATGACGCAGTGTCCTCTTCATTTCTTAGGAGGCTGGGCGATGGCCTCATGCTGACCGAGGATGATGCCAGATTGATTGACAGCCGCTTTGTAGACTAGGGTACGTAGGCCAGATGCGCGCAGGTAGTCTACGAGTACGACAACGCCATCCAGTGATGTTGGTCTACGTAGCACTATTCAGGCCTACCAGCCTCGGCGGCCTATAGCTCACCAACGAGAAGGGTGACTTCAGGTTCCGACGTGTCGCCGCTTCTATCGACAGACAATTTGTCGAAGAAATGACCCAGGCATCCACGATTTCCAACAGCTGTACCATACCTCATACTTCACTACACATGGACCCCTCGTCACCGCGATCACGACCGGATCCAATAAAAAGGCATGACCAGCTGCTGGTGCCCACCGACCACGGTGATGATGACCTTGTGCAAGAACTGCAAGAACCTCTTCCACACATGCACAGGGTTCGTGAAACGTGCGTGCGTTCTCTATCATAAGCGACAAGTATAAGCACTACATATCAGCTTACCGATTCTGGTGTTGGTAATACCCACGTTGCCGTTGGCAGCGTTATCCAACTGTAAACAACTGGTTATATAACACATATGCGGCTCTTGAGCATATGTGTGCGTATAAAATTTATACACATCTTTAGCGTCGTTTTGTAGCGTTTCTATCAGTAAAAAATTACGCCACAGTCACCTTCCCGCCGCATGCTTCGCATAGCATCGACTCCCACGGTACATGGGATCTGCCGAATTCTTTTGTCTTGCCAGATGTGTGACGCACAGTGAAATGGTATGTGGACAGGTCTAAGACCATGCGTGCAAATCGCCTGTTGGGATTCTTTTTTGACATAATGTGCGTAACAGCCCAGTAAATTGTCCGTGATGAGCTCGAAGTGTTCGTGTCCTTGCAGGTAGCAGTGGAAACGTTCTGTTATGGCCCAGTGAGCTGCGCCTCAAGTTCCGTCGAGTGCTTGTGGCTCTCACTGTCGGAGACCTTTTTGCTTGCATATTCCACTACCCGTGTGGTGTCACCGTGTGTCGGAGTAAGGACTGCTCCAAGTGCTGTGTGGGAGGCGTCGACATGTACTTGTGTCGGCAGGTTTGGGTTGAAAGTCGTCCCTTCAGCGTGTCCACGACATCTTGACATGTAGGCGTCCACTGAACGATTGCATCTTTTTTCGTGAGAAGCGTCACTGGCCGAGCAATTTTTGCGAAGTCTTTTATGTACTTGCGGTAATGCGATGCAAGTCCAAGGAAAGATCTCACTTCGCTTTTTGTTTTCGGTACGGTGTAGTTCTTTATCGCTGCAATGCGTTGTGATCGATCGTCACTCCTTCTTGTGATATCAGAAATCCAAGCAATGGTATCTGCTTTTCTGCAAACATACACTTGCTGTATACGACACGCAGTCCCAAGTCATGAAGAGCCTTCAGTACCTTGTCAAGCACTTCAATGTGCTTGACCTCAATAGTGTCAGTGAAGATGCACACATCATCGATGTAGACGATCACATGCCCACTGTCGATGAATTCTCGAAGACCTTCATTCATGACACTCTGCAATGTTGCGGGTGCTGTGCATAGGCCAAAAAGCATGCGTAGTGGTTCGCAGTGTCCATGTTCTGTCATGAAAGCAGCTTTAGAAATGTCTTCCTCGCGTAGTGGTATGTTCAAGAAGGCTTTCTTGACATCCAGCTTTGACAGATATCGTGATCCGGCCACTTCCCGAATGAGTGTGTCGACTTTTGGCATCGGGTAGGCTCGCTTGACCGTTTTTGCGTTCAAAAATCGATAGTCCACACACAATCATTTCGGTGTAGTCTCGTGGTGTGGTTGGTCAACAACAATTACCGGATAGAAATAGGCAGACTTTGAAGGGCGGATGATACCTCTTCTGATCTACTCTCGTGTTTCTTCCCGGATGAACCTCCTGTTGGCATCGCTTGTGCTGTAGGGCTGCATCCTGACTGGCTTTTGGTCGGTGAGCTCCATTGCATGTTCGACGTGTGTGCACCGACCCCAGTCGTTGTTAGGGTGGGTGAAGACATTAACGTTGTTCAGCAGAGACGCTTTCAACATTTTCGTTTGATTCTCCGTGAAATCTTCAGGAACAGGTTTGTTGAATCAGCTGGGCAATTTCTTCCGCTGGTATGCGGGCACTTCACGTGTCACTGTTGTCTTCGCATCAATGGATCCGCACACTTCGATGACGTCCGTTGAGTGAATTTCTGGTTGGCTGGACATTTCTTTCAAGTACTTGATGCTCTCGTTCTTTGCGAGGTTATCTGTGGTCAGTTCTGTCACGAAGTTTGACAAGGACGGTTGTGTGTCCGAGACAGTGTTTGTTGACGCACGCACGTTCTTTTTCAGCTTCAGTATGTACTCGATAGTGTGAATGCCGTTATTCTAGCGTTCAATATAGTCGAACGGAATGGCTTGTCTCCAGTCAAAGCCTACCATGACTTCCTGATCACTTTAGATTCTACTGTAGCACAAGCATCACCAATATTGATCCTCGCTTGAGTCACACCGGTTGGTTTGCACGAGTTGCCAAATGGCCCACCCAATACACGGTCCACGTCTGTAGCAACTACAAAATTGTGCTTTCGTGCAAACTGTTCGTCAATAAGCATTACTGCAGAGCCTGTGTCCCAAAGTGCATGTGACGTGATGTCGTTTACACTGGCTTGTAGTAGTATTATCCTTCGCCCAATTGTCTCTGAGATGGCGACCCTATTGATGCCTCGTGGTGAGCTTTTCGCTTGGCGAAGTCGTGCAGCTGCTGCTTTTTCACCTTCCGTGCGTGTGTCTGGATCAGGGCGGTCTATCGCTCTGTGTCCTTTCTGTTGCTTTGTGACTGTATTCACCAGTTTCGGTTTCACACTTGTTCATGATGTGTATTCACCAGTTCCGGTTTCCAATTGTTCTATAAGAATGCCAGGGGGCGCCGCTCTGGCATTCACATTCTACCAGGCGACGTGTAAATAAACGCAGTGTGTGAAGAGTACTCGTTGAGTGCTGACGTTTCGTTCTTCTTCGGCGCTTCGCGCCAAACCGCGTGTTGTGACAGGTCGGCGTCCCCGCCGGCCGCGTCGGCCATCGCCGGTCTTCCTCGACTGCTGCTGCGCCGGTACTGCCACCCACAACACAGCAATGGCGACGAGGACTTGTAAGAGCAACACTTTCTTCTGTGTACTCTTTTCTTTCGTCACAACGAGCCCGCACTGCCAAGCCTACTCGCGTTTGTTCTGAGCATGGTGGCTGCTGCGTCGCTTCGTTCACTGCTTCCTTCACGATAAGCGGCCTCTGCCGTTCTTAAAGCGATTCTACTGGCGTCAGTTCCTTCTTACCGGCCTTCATGTCGCTTCGCTTTCTCCTTCTTCGACGATGGCGTCTCCCATTCCCCCACCCGTGTTTCTTTCCTCGCCCGGGGACCCTCCAATCCCGTGGTCGGATTGGAAATTAATTTTTCAGGCTTACGCCGACGCTGCCGGGGAGGACGCCATCAAGCCCGAGCGTCGCAAAGCCCTTCGCCGGAATGCATTAGGCCATGCCGGACTAACGCTCTTCTATACTCTTAACGCCGCCAACGCGTCTGCGTCTACGCCGGCGTTGGATGTGTTTCAGGACGCCGTCGCTCTTTTCGACGAGCATTTCAAAGACGCCTCGTGCGACTATATCGCAAGGCTCAAATTTCAAGAAAGGCGACTATTTCCGGGCGAGCCTGTCGCCGATTTCATTACTTGCCTTCGAACGCTCGCCTCGCCGTGCGGCTTCGGCGCGCTCGAGGACGACATGCTTAAGCATCAACTGTTCACCGGCATAGCGTCGCAAAACGTGCGCTGCCGGATTTTTCAGAAAGGCGCGTCCATTTTCTTTTCTGAAGCTATTGCAATTGCCCGGGAAGACGAGCTCCTTCGCTCGCAGTTGGAGCAGTTCGCTCCGCATTCGGTGCAGCAACTTGCTGCTGCGGGGCCACAAGGCGCCCATTCGTTCCGCGAGACGGGCCAACATGGCAGCTCGTCTTCGTCTCGACGCGGCGGTCAACATGGCCGCCCGCCTGCACAGTCCTTACGTAGAGGTGTGCGCCACCGCCGCCGCCTGTTTTTGATCACGCCGCTCGCGCCGCCGCCGAAGTCCCAAGAGAGATCACGCCGCCGCCGCCGCGCAATAATTGCCGCGCGCCACCGTTAGTGTTTTCTTTTAATTCGAATGGGGACTCTGGAAATAAAATACAGCACTTCGCCGGAGGAGCTTTTCTAGATGTGTCCATGTAATGAACTGCCCATTTCAGCGGCCGCAGAATAGCGGGAGCTCGGCGAGAACCGCGCCCCCTGTTTCCGGTGCTTGTTCTGCAGCGCCATCATGACATCACGAAGCTCTCAAACACTCTCGAAACAAATGATAGGGACGGAATGTGCTTCAGTGCAAAGAACGCAGCCCACAGAGATCCGATTTTCGGTGCACATAACTTTTGATCGTGTTAGCCATCGATTGACGTTTAATGTGGCCGCTCGTCTAACGCAGATGTAAGGTCGGTACGCATTCCCTGCATCGTTCTCAAACATCTGCGACACATTCATTTGCAAATTCAGACTTGAAAAGCTCCTGTTTCTGTGCATTTCGTCCACTCTCTTCTGACGGTATGAATGTGCCGGCGGGTTCGACGCGTCGACGTGGTCAAGAGCGAGGTGACATCACGGCTCACCGCTTTTTCGAATCACTGAATGCGCTCTGCCAAAATGGACTGTGGAAATCTCTTCTAGATGAACGCATCGAGAATAGCTCCCCAGAAGTTGTCTTTTTCTTCTCCAGAAATATCACGAGTATTGCGTGACCTTAACGCTGCCGCGTCCTCCAGCCTTAAAGGGCAACGACCCAAGTCGCTGGTTAGCATATTCTTGGAGTCTCGGACCTAGTAGACTGTACATAAATAAATAAAATAGATAAGTAATATTATGACGTCGCAGTCGTAACGAGGTTTATTTGGTCGCGACGTCGAGAGTGAACAAGCGCCACGGCCACGATGATCAAGATCACACACCCGAAGACGATAATGATGAAAGGCAAACGCGTGATGATGAGTACAATAACGCAGAGATGAGGAAGAAGTGCATAGTAGATGCCTACACTAGTTCCCCCCACGTGGAAGCGGCCAGCCTGGCCTCTGCAAGTAAAGGCGACGAGGAACGTCGCGTGAAGTGCTTCATCCGAGAAACGTGAACAATCTCGGTACAGCGGTAACGGCGGTCAATAGGGACGACAAGCGGTGTCACGCGATAGTTAACAGGAGAAGTCTGCTCCAAAACTATGTAGGGGCCGATAAACCGAGGCTGGAACTTGTCACATAGGCCAGGTGTGCGAAGTGGTGTCAAAAGCAGCACCTCGTCACCAGGTCAGAAGGAGACAACGCAATGAGATGTGTCGTAAACGAGCTTCCTGGCTTCTTGCGTGGCTTCTGTGTTCATGCGAGCGCGCTGGCGACACTGCGCAAGTCTCGAAATATATTCTTCGCGAGTAGTCAGGGGTGAATGTCCATTGCAGGTGAAGAAAGAAACGTCGAGAAAAAATGTAGGCGAACGCCCGTAAACGAGATAAAATGGTGAGTAGCCGGTTGTGCATTGAACGGCGGCCGTGTTGTAGGCGAAAGTGAGAAATGGGAGTAGTTTATCCCAGTTTTTGTGGTCGGGTTGAATGTAGACGGCGATCGTATCGGCAAGGGTTCGACGGCATCTTTCGGTCAGGCCGTTGGTTTGAGGATGGTAGCTAGACGCTGTCTTGTGTGTAGTGCCAGAAGCGCGTAGGACTTCACTTAACAGTCGTGATAAGAATGGCCTTCCACGGTCGCTTAGGAGTACTCTGGGAGCACCATGACGCAGAATTATCGCGTGAAGGACGAAGTCAGCAACTTCCGAAGCCGAACCAGTAATCACTGAAGTTGTCTCAGCGTAGCGCGTGAGGTGGTCCACGGCGGTCACTATCCATCGATTTCCAGCGCCAGTGACGGGAAGGGGCCCATAAAGGTCGACACCTACGCACTCGAATGGTGTTGTAGGGCACGGAATTGGCTCTAATTGGCCGGCAGGAGCAGATGTCGGAAGTTTGCGACGCTGGCAAGAAGAGCAGGAACCTACGTACCTTGCTACGCTGGTTGAAAGGCCAGGCCAATAGAAACGGCTTCGAATGCGGTCGTGGGTTTTGTGGAAGCCAAGATGGCCAGCTGTCATATCGTCGTGAAAGGCGTTAAGAACATGATGTCGAAGAGAGCGTGGTAAAACGGGCACCCAGAGTTGACCGTCAGGGTGGTAAATGTGACGATACAGAATACCATTCTCCAGCTTAAATTGCGAGAGTTGCGAAGCCGCGCGTTAGGTGGACGGGATGCTGAAGAGAGGTGATCTATAATGCGGCGGCAGTACGGGTCAGCCAGCTGGCGAGAGCTGAATGGTTGAGCATCATAGGCTGGTAGCTTGTCCATCGACGCGAGCGAGGTAACTGATCTAGAAGGGACGTCCGAGCAGGTGTTGTCGAAAACGGTTGCGGGAGCGTCGAGCGGAGCGGTAGGTAGTGGGCAACGAGAAAGAGCGTCGGCGTCTTGATGTTTTTTGCCAGACATGTAAATGATGTCAAAATCATACTCTTGGAGACGTAGAATCCACCGACCCAAGCGTCCGGAGAGGTTCTTTAGTGTAGAAAGCCAGCATAAGGCGTGGTGGTCCGTAACGATGGTGAAATGACGGCCGTGCAGATAAGGACGAAATTTCTGTACTGACCAAACCACAGCCAGGCACTCCTGCTCAGTGATCGTATAGTTCTCGGAAGGGGTCAGCAACGACTCTCTCGCGGGAAGAGTCGTCGCGTTGGAGAAGCACAGCACCTATACCGCGGTCGCTAGCGTCTGGGTGCAGGAGACTCGGTGCGGTCTCATAAAAATGGCATAGTACAGGGTCTGACGTGAGGGCTCCCTTCAGCAGGTGAAACGCCGATTGACATTCGTCGGACCAGACAAATGGTACATCGGAAGCAAGTAGCTTGTGCAGGGGCGCAGCCATCGAAGCGAAGTTCCGTATAAAACGACGAAAATAGGATGCGAGACCAAGAAAACTTCGCAAATCCTTAGGCCTTTCGGGGCGAGGGAAGTGAAGGACCGCAGCAATCTTGTCAGGGTCACGGCGAATTCCGTCCTTGCTCACGACATGACCGAGAACCTTGATGGATTTGCTGGCGAAACGGCATTTCTTGGTGTTGAGTTGTAGACCAGCGGCAGCGAGGCATGTTAGGACTTCATCCAGGCGTTGCAGGTGCTGCGGAAATGTTGATGAAAAGATGACAATGTCATCCAGGTAGCACAGGCAAGTCTTCCATTTCAGGCCACGCAGCACAGTGTCGATCATGCGCTCAAAAGTCGCGGGTGCATTGCTGAGCCCGAAAGGCATCACGTTGAATTCGGAGAGTCCGTCGGGAGTTGCAAACGCTGTTTTTTTCTTTATCATCTTCGTGCATGGGAATTTGCAATATCCTGAACGCAAATCGAGGCTTGAAAAGTATTCCGCGCCTTGTAGGGAATCAAGGGCGTCGTCAATGCGTGGCATGGGGCACACGTCCTTGCGAGTGATCTTGTTAAGCGCCCTGTAATCAACGCAAAAACGCACGAAACCATCCTTTTTCCGAACCAAGACAACAGGCGACGACCAGGGGCTAGCTGATGGACGGATTACCTCTCGTTGGAGCATGTCAGCGACGTTTTCTTCGATGATTTTACTTGACAGCCCGATCACGGTATGTGAGGTCAGGACAGAAATAAACCGCTTGAGGACGAAGAGGGCTGCAGGGCCGGATCGGATCAGCAATAAGATGCTCAGAAATCTGGACGATGCGTCGGTCAGAAATCTGACAGCGTATATGCAGGACTGTTGGGACAGAGGGCAGCTTCCGCCAGCGTGGAAGGATGCCAACCTTGTCTTCATTCCAAAGCCTGGAAAGAAACCTAGCTTTGAACACCTCAGGCCCATTTCACTTACTTCATGCGTGGGCAAATTAATGGTACATGTTATTCAGAGCAGGCTGAATAGATTCCTAGAAGATCAGGGATTGTACCCCGACACCATGATTGGCTTTAGGTCACATCTATCGGCATGCGACGTCATGCTTCAGCTCAAAGAACAGGTGATAGACAAAAAAACGGTAGACACCAGGGTAGTCGTAGGGTTAGATGTTTCGAAAGCATTCGATAATGTGAAGCACTCGGCCATACTGGAGAGTCTGGGAGCTCTCAATGTAGGCACGAAGACTTACAATTATATAAAGGATTTTCTTACGAACAGAACGGCAACGATCAGCTTGGGAGGGCAGTCATTGGAAGGTATTAAACTGGGAAGCAAGGGTACGCCGCAGGGATCAGTTCTGTCGCCCACCTTATTTAACATCGCGATGATGGGTCTCCCCAGGAAACTGGCAGGCATAGAAGGACTGAACCATACGCTCTACGCGGACGATCTGACGCTATGGATGAGCAGAGGTAGTGACGGGCACATCGAGGAGACGCTGCAGAGGGCAATCCAAGCTATCGAGGAATATCTGGAGCCAATTGGCCTCAGGTGCTCAGCGGAGAAGTCGGAAGTCCTTTTCCTAACATCGCGGGCGCGGCGACGGGGAAGGGGACAGGACGCGGGGCACGGCATCGAGCTGAGAGTTAACGGTAACATTACTTCTCTCTCTCTCTTGCGTTCAGCAAGAGACACGCGGTATGGGCGGCGGTGCACAATAGATGTTCCCTCTGTCTGAATGCGATGCGCTGCAGGGGTAGTCTGGCCCAATGTCGAGGAGTAGGCGTCAAAAGAATCGGCGTGTTTTCTTAACAAAGCAACCAGCTGCTGCGCCTGCGTAGCGGACAAATCATCGCTGAGGAGTGCAGTAAAGGGAGAGGAAGAAGCAGGCTCACAAGTTGGAGGGTCGTTGGTAGAGACAGGTGTAAGTGGTGCCACGCTTAGAGGCTCAGCATCGGCAACGCAGGCCACCGTGGTACCCTGTGGAAGGAGAATTTTCTCCGATGTTGCGTTCATGACCATGACGAGCGCGGTGCCGTTGCGAAAGCAAACCACACCTGACGCAAGAGCTATGCCTTTGGTAACGCAGTGGGATGAAGGGGACACCAAGACGTCACCGTGGTCGATGTCCTTAGACGTAAGGGTCACAATTCGCTCTTGACGTGGCGGTAGTTCAAGATCTTCCGTAGCGAACAGACGAAGTGGTTTGTAGGTGTCGTCGTCTAACATGGAGTCTGTGTCTGTAAGGTGTAGAACACGTTGCCCACAACAAACTGCGGCCGAAGCAGAAGATAGAAAATCCCACCCTAAAATTAGCTGGTGAGAGCACCTGGTTAACACAATAAACTGGATGTAATGAAGGATGTCATCGATAAAAACACGGGCAGTACAAAGAGCGGAAGGGCGAATGGTGTTCCCCTGGGCTGCGACTAGCGTGGGTCCATTATAAGGCGTCGCGACTTTCTTGAGGCGTTTACACAAATCAGCATGGATCACAGAAAATGTCGCACCGGTGTCCACCAAAGCATTGACGAGGACTCCTTCCACTATGACAGAAATCATAATGAACGGGCGTGCTGGAGGAATTTCAGTCCTACTTCGGAATGCAGTTTTTCCTCCAAAAACTGCATCACTTAGTTTTCCGAACGGTCGGCAGTGGTGACGAGGCAGGGCGGAGTGGAGAGGAGGAGCGACGAAAGGGCGAAGGTGATCGGCGTCTTGCGGACCGGTACGTACTCCGTGCGTCAGTCGATGCGGGCGGAGATGGAGACCGCTGCGGAAGGGACGAATAACGCCGGCCGTAAGAATCCCCAGTGGAGAAATCACGTTCGCGCATATCGTAACCACGACGCTCGTCCTGCTGGCGCTTGCGGCAGAAACGTGAGATATGCCCGCGATATCCACGATAATAGCACGTTGGGCGGGACGAACGCCAAGGCGGGTAGTAGAGGGCGTTCGGTGCACCGGAGGATAGTGCAGTCAGGTGGGCAGATGAAGATTCAGATGGCATCGACCGGAAGTGGACCGGCGGCACAGCAGCAACCGACGCGTACGATGGTAGAGGCAACGTCGAATTCACTTTGCTGGGAGGCGCGGCAGCAACGTGCGCGTATGTCGGTGGCCGAGAAGGATCTGGTGGGACGTGCGTTGGACAGGTCAAGGATGTTAGTTCCTCCCTGATGATGTCTCGCAAGGCCGTTGCTGAAAGCTGTGCAGGGGACTGTGAAGGTGGGGAGAAGCCCATTGACCGCAGTTCTTCGCGTATGAGCTCCCTGATCATGTCGCGTAGGTCACGGTGCGCCGTAGGACGGTGTTCGACGGTGCCCGGTTGTAGGCGGACGGAGTCAAGTTCATCGAGGCGCTGACACGTTGTGACGACGTCAGCGACAGTAGACGGATTCTGAGCAGCGAGGGCATTGAAGGCAACAGGCCCTATACCCTTCAGAATGTGGCGTAGTCTGTCTGACTCCGTCATCGATGAGTTGACACGCCGGCATAGCGCAAGAACATCCTCGATGTACGATGTCTATGACTCGCCGGGATGTTGTGTGCGAGCATCGAGGGTCCTCTTCGCGAGAGCGGATCGAACGGCAGGTGTGCCGAAAACTTGGTGAAGCTGCTGCTTGAAGCCCGGCCAGCCGGTGAAATCAATCTCATGGTTGAAGAACCACGTCTTCGCAACACCCGTGAGATAAAGGGAGACGTGACGGAGCTTGTGAGGATCGTCCCACGGGTTAGTAGCGCTTACTCTTTCATAATTGTCAATCCAGTCCTCCACATCATCTCCGCGGAGACCGGTGAAGATCGGGGGGTCACGCTGGAGGTTGTTGATGACGTAGAGAGGTGAGGCTTGCGGCGCCGGGATGGGAGCGGCAATGGGAGCGGCATGGGAGTCGGCTGGCTGGTTCTGCGCCATGCTGGGGCACGGTGGGTGCAAGCGGCGGCCCGAACGAAGCTCCACCGAGTAGTCGAGGCGAGGAGAGGACCGAGGATCGTAATGTCACCTCCACCACGTATGACGTCGCAGTCGTAACGAGGTTTATTTGGTCGCGACGTCGAGAGTGAACAAGCGCCACGGCCACGATGATCAAGATCACACACCCGAAGACGATGATGATGAAAGGCAAACGCGTGATGATGAGTACAATAACGCAGAGATGAGGACGAAGTGCATAATAGATGGCTACAATATATATATATATATATATATATATATATATATATATATATATATATATATATATATATATATATATATATATATATATATATATATATATATCGGTGCGTTAGTACACTTTTAGGGGCGAAGCTCCTGTGGGTGTGGGTCTGTCCCTCCTTTGTAGTATGCAGTAGTAGTAGATAGCCACCTCTACGGCGGTATTTTGTAAGCATTCCTAAAACCGACGGAGGCGGTCCGTCCGTTTCAGTCGCACGCGATTGGTCAATGTGAGCCTGACGAGCACCGCGACGTTGATTGTCACGTGAGCCGTGGCGTCACGTGTCTGCTTTCGGACGGAGGCGAAAGAACTGTCAGAAAGACCGTCCGAAACGAAACGGATGGATTAAACTGGCTGCCAGACGGCTTGGATTGGATTGAAACGCAGGCTTCCACGCACGGACCACCCGTCTGTTTAAGGAGCGCGTACAAAATACCGCCACTAGTTCTTGGAGTGTTCACTAGATGGCGCTGTCGTAGCCACCTCTAGTTCTTAGAAAGATTGCTAGATGGCGCGGAGGCGCTCGCTGCGTTGCAGATGCATGCTCTAGTCCAGTGATTCACGTGACATCATCAGGGTACATACTCTCGACTGGTCCATATAGGGAACCCAAGCTCAAGTTTGCAGCACGACGACAGCGCCGCGCCAGCCGCGCTGCGGCTTTGTCGGAAAACTCTGAACCGTCGCGCGGCCGACTCAGCCCCTTTCACGGTAGCGGTAGCGCACGTGCTCGCGTTCTTCTCTCGGTGCGGGTAACTGTGGGGCCGTTAGCTCGGCACGTTGAACCGAGAGGCTTGCTGTGAGAAGCTGCGCATTTCCACGATGGCAGAAGCGACCCCGCGGAAGCGCAAGCGTGGTCCGAAGTATTGCGGTTTAGTGGCCAGCCACAACAGTGCAGACAAGGCACACGATTCACGTGTTAAACTGTATCGGTTCCCGGGCGTGTCGCACGAGAAATAAAGGCGGCAAGCGTGGATAGCTGACAGCGCTGTCTCGCCTTCTATTTTGGCTGTCTGAGATCATCGCTTTCGCTCGTTCCGACTACCTGAATCGGTAAGTAACGGGGCGCATGCACGCAGCGACTACAGTAATGATTACTCGCTGTCTTCTCGCATTGTTAAAGTCCAGTTACGGTTGTAGGTGAAGCAACTTTGTGTTTTGATTCCCCGTGCTCGTGAGACCTACCCGTCGTTGTTGAACGTTCACATTCGCGTTATACCGTTAGCGTTGCGCGGTTGGTTGAATTCAACTGAACTCCGCACATTGTCAGAAGTTCGGCGCCTGCATTTCACGCGTCGGGAAGGCTGCTTTATCACGCCGGAACGGACGTCTGTGCATTTTCAGCAAGCTTTGACAGCGTTCTGCAGGTTTGCTTTGTTTTTGTCACTTTATTGGGGTGATATATATTTAAGCCGCTAAATATAACTGGCACTTCATACATGCTTTGCAATTGCAACCTTGAATTAACCACCTTCTGACTTTGTGCGATTTTCTAGCCGCGTTCACGCAACAGGTTTTATACGCCTGTCAAGTCGGTATCATAAAAATAGACTGCAAGCATGACGCGAGAGCCGAAAAAAACGAGGCGAGCAGTTCATCTTGCTTCACAGTGGTTGAAGCTCAGCTAGCTGCCTCGCGTCTTAATCGCCGGGTGCTTCTCCAGCGGCACGAAGGACTTGACTCTAACCTTCTCAGGAAGCAGTGCCATGGCCGTATAATCTTTTTTTCGCACGCCGCAAACGTTTGTTCACGAAAGTACACGGCTGCTAAAGCATGCCATATCAAAACATCTATCATATGATTCGTAGTCCACGCCGCAGAACATCGATAGTGTGTACGGCTTCATTTCGGAGTGCATGTGGACCATTATTCATCTTTAACGTGACAGAATGAGACTTACCTCGAGGTATACGTCCTACACGGTGTAATCGCGACTTGGGAAATGCATTTCGCTTTGAGTCGGGCGTGGTTGTCGTCGATCGTCTGCTCTTCACCGTTAACGTGATTGACGAGCCTTCCTCATTTTATCAAGTTCGCTTTGCGGAAGTGCCAGTCAAGCTTGAAGATCCTTTTGAAGCCGCACTGCACGCGGTACATTGTGAGACGCCGCAAGTGCACCGCGAGAGCTCTGCACGTGCACAGAAGCGAGCGGCAACGCGGTCGCGAGAAGGGAAAGCGCTCGCTGATCACGCCCCAGTTTCTCTTTTTCTGCCAGAGATGGCGCTGCCTGTCAAGAGCAGCAGCGCCGCTAAGCGTTGCTTGGGAAGCCTATACGAGAAATAACATTTGTCAATTTTCTCCCATTCTGCCTTGCTATGCAGCCGCCCACCCGCTCTTGCTTCTCTCGCACGACTATCGTGCGCGATTAACTGATTTCGCTCCATTTTGTGCGTTTGCGACCGCGTATGCGGAGATAACAGACTGTAGCCGACAATCGCGAAATCACGATAGGTTCAACGCTTAGTGCTGACATTGTGCCCGTGCTTTATGAAGAAATAAGTGGCGAAGAGATGTCATCTTTAGGAAAAGTATTGAAGGTGAGAACGAAACCAATGGAAAAGGCGCCGGATTATATGATTCTTCCAACGGACGCACTCTTTACAGCGGCGACGATGCAGCTGTCCAGGAAAAAGGCGAGCCCGCTTCGACGGTTTTTGTATACTTTTATTGCGTTAGCAATTGTATAGACACTCAGGACAGGTTTTCACCGTCGCCGTCATGTTCCGTGTAAACTCTAAATCGATAACATCGCTCCGCGCATTGTATGTTCTACCCGCGAGAAAAAGGTCGGGAGCGTGGGCAAGGAACATGGTTAAAGCAGAGATGAAACAACCTGGCCATCTCCGTCACACGGAATAACATCAACCCGTGTGCGAGGCCTGCCGTCGGTTGCTCCTCAAGCAGAAGGAAACGCCTCGCCCATCATTTGCTGGGCGAAGGAGCAGGAAAGGGATGTTTGAGGAGAGGAACTGCGCAACTCGAGCAGCAACTGTGAACTTTGACTATAAGGGCGCGGTCGAGAGCTCTGGCAAGCGCGTTATTTCGGCAGACATCCCGCAGTGAACGACTTGTACACCTTCTATGTGCTGCGAGCGTTGTGATCTCACTGCTTTGCGCTTGGACCACTGATACGACAAACTGACCGAAAACCGCTTCTCTCCCGCGAGCGGCCGTATTGCCCCACACCAGCGTCTTGTTAAGTGAGATCGGAGCAAAAAGAGTTAGCTGCTAGCCCTCGATCATGTAACATTACGGCGTGAATGTATGGTTGAAGGAAAGGAAAAAGGCACTATTTTCTGCAGCCCATGCGGGAGCACGGCTCAGCGCCTTGTAGGGGTGGGGGTAAGGCGGGAATAAAAGAAAAGTAGAAGGAAATAGAGAAGGAAGAGATAGGAGGTCGGCAGGCGCGACGAAGAGAGGAGAAGACAGGAAAGATGGGAGCTGGTCACAGGAGTTCGAGGAACGGGACCACGATTCAGCCAGGGGCACGATACGCGTCGGTGACGAGGTGGCGAGGGCCCCGCCGATGAAACCGTCACAGGGCGTCGACGGCGAGAGGCACGAGGACTAGTCCGTAAGGCATCGCGGGCGACACGTCCGTTCTCCACGAAATCCAGCGAGCAACTCCCATTACGGCGTGTACTTATCGCATTCACTGCTTCGCTCCCCCCCCCCCCACCCACCCCCCCCCCCTCGCAGCGCCGCCGCCGGTCCGATTAACGCCGCGCCGTTCACGCGCCGCCGCCGGAAGTGAAAACACCGGCGCGCCGCCGCCGGTGATTTGGGTCCGGCACATGTCTATCCTTACGTGGCGGTCCACATGGCGGCCCCTCCGCTTCGCGGGGGCGAGGAAGCCGTCAAGATGGCGGCCCACATTCGTCTTTTGTAGCAACCGGGAGCGTTTAGCTCATTTCAGCAATTTCGGCTGTCGTTTTCCACTTCACATTGCTTCCGATGCGGTTCTGTTCAGCATCTAGCGAACTTTTCACAATATCCTGCTTGGAACCGCACTTGTTTGGCGTGCGGAAAACTTGGGAATTTTCAGTCAGTATGCAACTCCCGTTCTCAAAATTTTCCTGAAGCAGTTCCTTCTGCTCCTTCAAGCACTGGCCAGACCAATACGGTCACGGTTTTAAACGTGGATGGTCTCCACTTAGCTCCGGAAACCCGCGTCGTGGCTTCTGTAGAGCATGTTCTTTTATCTTTTTTGTTGATACCGCTGCTTCAACATCTTTACTTAGTATCGAAGACTTCAAATAATTTTCCTGGGATTCGCTTGGCGAAATCCAACTTTCGTCTTCAGAATTTTCTCGGCAGGTCATTCCCCACTGCGGACAGTTCGTTGCTAACATTTCTTACGGTGACACCAACACTCCGTTCTTGTTCCACGTCACTCCGCGTGGTCCATCACTTCTTGGCCGTGACGCAATTCGTGCTTCGGGCATCAACATCTGCGGTGCCACGATGTCCTGCTTTCCCTCGGGAACCGGTGCGACTTTGCCCGCACCTACAGCAGTGACTCCAAGGTAAATGTAAATGGTAGCGAAGCTTCCATAGAAGCCATGGAGGAAGGAATACTAAGGAGAGCATGGAGGAAGGAAAACTCAGGAGAGGCCCTATCGTATCCCAATGCATTGCGAAAAGTGTGGCGGAAGTGACGCCAGATTTATGGGGCAAACAAACCGGTATGGGGCAAACAAAACAGCAGACGCCCCGCGGCGTGCTCTCCGCGGTGGTTCGCTTCTGCTCAGATTTGTAGTCCCGGCGTAAACTTAGCGCGTATTGCGCGGTTCGCACGTAGTAAAACGTTGCAAGCAGACGTTTATCAGGCTGTTCGTGCGTGGCAGGCCCGAGCACTGCGTGCTGAAATTCTTCGTGGAGCGTTTTTGTGCAACAGTACAGAAAGTACCGGTACGTGCCGTAATCAAAAATATTCAGCCCCTCCATCACCGTATGCGAACTCACCTAGCAGTGACTTACGCGTTCTGCTGGGCGTTAGATCTTTCTTTTCCTTTCTCGTAGCCCGATTTCCTGATCTATTGCCCAATTAGCGGTTCTTTGCTCGTGTATATGGAATGAGCGCAGTAGCCATTCGGCGCAACGCCAACCTATATTTGACGTAACTTCACGTCCAAAAGAAGACACCGCTGTATTGTATACGCGATCGTGCACGTAAAGTTTGTAATTCCAGTGCGCACACAACACAAGCACGCAGCGAGCGCACACCGAACAATACATACATCACGTAATCCGATAATAAGAACAAAAGTTTATTGCCCTTTCGTTGAACGACACAGCCTCTAAAACGTACGATGCCTTCAGCGCATGTTATGTACGGCGCGTCAGACGCCAAGAACAAAAGTTGACATCAGTTCTGAGTTGACAGAATGAGTAACAAGTAACAGAGCACACATCTGAAAGCTTCCCACGCGAATACCATGCCTTAGTGATCAGCAATGAAGCGAACGTATACGTACACATGAAAAGTGACACCCGGTACTGTCCGCAGTGCATGCGATTTAAAGAACACACAGAAAGAGCAGCATGCGTGAATCAACTACACCGCTTGCACGGCGAAAAACAAACAAAAAAAAAGCTGCAAAGTTTCGCGATGCGCGCATGCGCTTGTAAACGTCGCGACGGAAATCGCGAGATGCTTCGCTGCTGCTTCGCTAGGAGGCGATGCGGGTGTTTGCGATGTGGAGGCTTCACGAATGTGACGTCAGGGCGTCTCCTTAGTATTCCTTCCTCCATGAAGGAGAGGCCCTGACGTCACATTCGTGAAGCCTCCACATCGCAAACACCCGCATCGCCTCCTAGCGAAGGCGCAGCGAAACATTTCGCGATTTCCGTCGCGACGTTTGCAAGCGCATGCGCGCATCGCGAAACTTTGCAGCCTTTTTTTCTTTGTTTGTTTTTCGCCGTGCAAGCGGTGTAGTCGATTCACGCTTGCTGCTCTTTATGTGTGTTCTTTAGGAAAGCTGTGCAAATCGCGTGCACTGCGGACAGTACCGGGTGTCACTTTTCATGTGTACGTATACGTTCGCTTCATTACTGATCACTAAGGCATGGTATTTGCCAGTGATGCTACCGAGGACTTCTGATTTGGAGCAATTTTTGGAGCAGCAAAATTTCTGTTTTGGAGCACTTTGGAGCAGCAATATTTTCATCTTGGAGCACTTTGGAGCAGATAATTTTGCATCTGGGAGCACTTTGGAGCAGCGAATTTTACATCCTGGAGTACAATGCAGAAACATTGCATTAACATTCAAGCACATGAGTATTATTATGGGGCTCTTATGAAGGCTAGAAATGTTTCGATTCATTGCAAATCTCATGGAATAAATCATCCCAGGAGCATAGGCGTGCGCATCGGGGGGGGGGGAGGGGGGGCAGGGGGGCGCCCCCCTAATCACCTAAGGGGGGGGCAAAATCTGCCCCGTACATTGACCCTTGCGATAGCAATTATATGGACACTCTCGGCGGATTTTTGTCGTCGCCGTAATTTTCCGTATAAAGTCCAAATTATTAACATCACCACGCGCTTTCTAGCCGCGGGTGAAAGCTCGCGAGCGCTGGCGACGAACGCGGCTGAAGCGGAGATTAAACTAGCCGGCCGTCTGTCTCCGCCGCACGGACAGCGCATGAGATAACATCTTCCCGCGTGCGGGCCTGCCGTCGATTGCTCATCCAACAGAGAGGAAACGCCCCGCCAGTCTTTCGTAAGGAGCATGAAGGGACGCCAGGGGAGCGGAAGGGGGGAGGGGGGACCGCATCGTTCGAAGGGCGCAGTCGCTTGCGCGCGCGCTATCTCGAGGCATCAGGAGACGGCTCGTAAATTTGCTGTGCTCTCAACGCTTACTTCGCGTTTAGAGAACTCAGAGCAAGAAAACGCTTCGGTTCCTGGAGGGACCATATTCCCTTAAACCAGCGTTTTGTTGAGTTACGCGAGATCGGATCCAAAAGAGTTAGCTGCTAGTCTTACTTCGTTTCAGAATACAATTTTTTGGCATCGCATTCCTTGCTTCGCTCTTAAGCGAAACTGAGTTTTTTTAACCGTTAGCTATTGACCCCCGAAAGCGAGGGACGGACGTGTAACATGGCGTAGCCGCTTCACTGTGGACCGTCAGCGACGGGCCCGCTACTGACAGCTGCGCATTTGCCGCTGCTCCGACCAGGAGATATGATTTTACTAATGAGATGACATTTTAAAAAAAACAAGCAAAACATTCGAATTGGAACCCTAGCATGTGAGCTCGAAACGGCAGGGCCTTTTAGGGGGTATTTACCGCAGAGTGATTACAAACTCGAACGTGCTGGCGGAAGGAATTACGAAAAAGCTGTTCTGGATGAAGATCCATGGATAAAGTATATCTGAGGAAAAGTGTCAACGCGTTTCCACCGTTCGCGTGCTCCCATAAACGCGAAGCAAAGGAAAATTCGATATTGTCCCATATATCTACTGCGAGCGATCCCAGATTTCATTCCGCGATGTCCGGAAACAGAAGTGACAGACATTTTAGCGGCACTCATGTAGTTATTACTGAACATTGCTTTCCTTACGTGCCGTGCGACGCTTGAATCAAGCTATCAGCAGCGTTTCTGGAACAGACGACGACCGTGCATGGCATCGTGGCTTACTCGGAACGCACGCGCGAGCGCTATTTATTCAGCTGAATAATTCTTGGTCCATGATTGCGACTTTATTGGCAGCCCCAAGATCGAGCTGCACATGTTCTGACGCGTCGGCGGTGCGATTGCCGGTGATAGACGCCCCCAAACCCGAGACTTTGGCGCAGTTTGGCGCAAATTTCGTCGATATTATCAGGATGGCGCAGTAAATACAATTTCGCGCACTTTGGCGCAGTTGGCGCAGGAGTGGAATCACTGTATTTGCGTGCGAAGCTCTCGGATCTGTGCTCTGTCGCTTGTTACTCATTCTGTCAACTCGGAACACACGTGGAATTTTGTTTTTGGCGTCTGACGCGCCGTACATACAGTTAAATTTGGGTCGATGGAGGTGATCCCGATGGTTCGGATGATCGTGGCGACACGTTGAAGGACTGGACAGGCCCGGTTGTCAGATCCTGGCAAACTTGAGTTTATTTACACACTTGATGACAAAACAAAGGCCGGGGCGGCCACTGAACAGCACTCGCGACAACAACTGGGCTGGGCCCGCACCGAGCGTTCAAGCCCTTAAGAGAATATCTCTAAGTCCTTCGTCCCTGGATCAGAGTCGGCGCCAAGCACGACCTCTGTCCCCTCCGCAATCTCTCCGTCGAGCACCAAGCTCTCCTCTCTCCTCTCCTACTTCTTCCTTTAAATCCACCCTGTCTCGTCTGAGACCGCCTTACGGGACCAACCCTTTTCGGTACTCCACCAATGAAGCAGAGAACTTTGTTTCTCTCAGAGACGTGTCTCCGCCTCCGCGTTCCCACGCTTTGCTGCCCTCACTATGCGGCAAGCCAACTAAAAACGCCATCAATCACATACAAAGTCAACGTACACTGAAATGAACCACACCAACGTGCCCAGTTTACTATGCCGTCTCGGACCTTGTCTGCGACAACATGCCGCCGCCTGTTGCAATTACTGCAAAACCACGTCGGTGCTCCTTCAGTGAGGACCGTCGCGACGGCGACACATTGTTTACGTTGTCAGTCTCCGTGAGATCGCTTCCGCCGTACGGGTGACTCCGCCGCGAAATGAGCGGTCGACAAAAGGTCGCGGGGTTCGGCTACAAAGGCGCGGGTAGAGGCGAACGGCCTAATGGCCCTTCCGAGCGCCCCTTTTCCGTCACGCGCCATCCGCGATTAGTCACCGTTGATCCGTACTGGGGAAATCATCCCCCGAACATAACTCCTTCCAACCCAAGAATGTTGTATGTACGCTTGTTGTACATTCAACTTCAAAATTCCATGCGGGGGAGGAGGGGGGTATTCACGCTCAAGGGCGCTGACAACGTTTCGAGGTTGTGGTCCAGTTTCATCACCACTTAGGCAAGTAAGCAAATAACATCGCACAAAGACAAACACTAAACACGTTATAAAAGATTCCCCATCACTACCGAGCGTCATGCCGGATGCACCCCTTCCCAATTGTTTGTGTTCAGTCCAACGCATGAAGTCACGCATAAACGCACGAGGGGGGTTGTTACATCCACACGCACACACACACCAAAATGCACTCAAGCAGGCACACCCGCGCCTGTTTGGAACGTCCCTCGCAGGTTGGACCCTGTCCTGTACATTCCTTGAAGCACCATGACAATTAGTCAACATTTAGGCACAATGCTTTTGCTGTCTGGCTAGTCTAAAAAAAAACATACTCTTATTTCACAACGGGGTCCGTGTTAAAGTACTAGCCAAAAACAAAATTTACATTAACGGCCTCCCCTCCAGTCACCCTTATCTTCCATTAGCAATCCCCGCTGTCCAACCGCGACAAGGCATCGGCGCACTTATTAAGTGACCCCTTTATGTGAGAAAATGTGATGTCATACTTTTGTAATGCCAAGGCCCATCGGGTCAGGCGTGCACTGGATGACATGGAGCGGGTCAGGTAGGTCAGCGGGTTGTGATCAGTCACCACCTTTATTCTGGCGCCAAATAACCAAGTGTCCAATCGTCCAAGCGCCCACACAACAGCAAATGCCTCTCTTTCAATAGCCGACCACTTTGCCTGCTGAGGAGTGAGCTTCTTACTGAGGAATGCAATAGGTTTCTGATCTCCATCTGTCTCTTGAGCCAAACAGGCCCCTACACCCCTTTCCGAAGCGTCTGTCGTTAGCACAAACTCCCTACCCAGGTGTGGAGCACTTAATGAAGGCACGGCCTTCAGGGCCAGCTTGATAGCATTAAATGCCCTTTCACTTTCTAAGCTCCACGGGATGATGTTGGGTACACGGCGGTTTGTCAGGTCTGTCAAAGGGCGCGCTATTTCTGAGTACGCGGGTATATATTCCCGATAATAATTGAAGAGCCCCAGCGCGCTTCGCAGGTCTTTCTTTGTACGCGGTGTTTTCAATTGCGCTATCGCACTTACGCTATCGGGGTCGGGGGAGTGGGACCCTGAACCAACGATGTGCCCTAAGTACCTAACCTTCGCTTGTGCGAGCCTGCACTTTTCCGGGTTAATCGTTAGACCCACTTCCGCTATAGCGGCCAACACCGCTTCCAAGTGACGTACATGCGACTCCCAGCTTTCCGAGTACACTGCTACATCATCTATGTAAGCACACGAATACCCTCTATGCCTTTGGAGTATTTCATTAATAATCCTTTGGAAGGTCGCGGCAGAGTTGCGCAGCCCATACGGCATTACTCGCCACGCGTATAGACCACTTGTGGTCGCGAATGCGGTAAGCTTCTGCGAGCTCTCTTCGACCGGTATCTGCCAGTAGCCTCGAGTCATGTCGAGTAGCGTTATGTAGTTAGCCTTAGCCACTTCATAAAGCAATTCCGCCGTTTTACCCATTGGGAAATTGTCTGGTTCTGTGACTGTATTTAATTGGCGGTAATCAACGCACATTCTCATTGTACCGTCTTTCTTCGAAACGCATACAACCGGGTGCGCAAAGCTGCTTTCGATGGGGTAAATCAAGCCCCAATCCTTCAACTCGGATACCTGTCTTTCCACTTCCGCTCTCAGCGCTACCGGCACACGGTAGGGGTAGGACTTCGCTGGCGTCGTGCCCGGAAGCAGGGTAATTTTGTGTTTACCCACTTTAGACATTCCAGGCTTTTCTGAAAAGGTGTGCTCATACTTCTTCAATACTTTACTCAATTCGTGTGCCTGCGTTTTCGAGAGGTGTGTACTTTCCTGGAGTATTGTAAGTATGCCATTGCCTCTCCTCTTACGCTCCGGAATTGTTTCCAACTGGCCGAACTCTTCGTCTGTTTCAAACACTACAGCCGCGTTATGTACCCGGACGTAGTACTTTCTGAGGTGATTGGCGTGCACCCATTTTTCCGCACCTTCCGGAAACCTGACGATGTAGCTGTCTTACCGCACCTGCTGCACCACTTCCGCGGGTCCAGTCCACCTCGGCTGCATCTTTCCCACGTGTCCTGTCTCAAGAACCAGTACCTGCTCCCCCGCGTCAAACTCTTTTGGCCTAGCTCGAAGGTTATACTTCTCAGTGTACATCTGCTGTATTCTTTCCGCGCGGCTGTCAACTGCACGCGCTGCTTCTGTCATTCGCTCACGGAGCTCCGTCAAATATGCAGTTGCACTTTTTTTTAGACCTATTGGCGGCTGCCAATCTCCCGTCCAGCTTTTCTGTAGTATGTTTAATGGTCCTTGGGCCAAGCGACCATACATTAGCTCGAACGGTGCCACGCCTGTTATCTCATGAGGAATCTCGCGATACGCCCACAGGACACATGGTATATAGCGGTCCCAATCTCGCGCATGGTCGTGTATAACATGTCTCAGCATCGCCTTAAATGTTCCGTTCCACCTCTCCACTAATCCGTTACTCTGTGGGTGCTCTGGCGTTGAAAACCGTACCTGCACCCCCAGTCTTTCTGTCAGCTCCTTAGTCAACGCTGCAGTAAAGTTCGTGCCCTGATCACTGCATATAAGTTCAGGTACCCCATACCGCGAGAAAATATCTAACAGCGCCTGACAAGTTGCACTCGCGGTCAAAGCTCGAAGCGGAATGACTTCGGGCCACCTCGTGCATAAGTCAATCATGCACAAAGCATACTTGTGGCCGCGTGAAGATGCAGGCTCTATGGGACCGATACAGTCGATGTACACCACCTGAAATGGTGTTTGCGGTCGTGTGAGGGGGGTGATTGGCACTCGATCGGCCACCTTTCTACTCGCGAATTTCTGGCAGGTAAGGCAAGATTGACAATGCTTTTTGATGTCCGCCGGCATTGTTGGCCAAAAGAATGCACTACGAACGCGCTCTTTCGTTTTCTTTCCTGAGAAATGGCCACCGCAAGGTGCATCATGAGCGAGCTCCAGCACTTCTCTGCGACGTGTTTCAGGTAGGACAAGTTGATTACACTGCCTCCCGTTCAAGAGTTCCCGGTGGAACAATAACCCACCCTTTATGAACATTCCGTGTGTACCCTCACGTGCCTGCTCCCATGGCAATCGCAGGGAGCTGTCCTCCCGTTGCTCTTTTGCGAACATCTCATCACCCGCCTCATTCGTCGTTGCTTGTCCTTCTATTGTAGACCCCATTGAATCTAGCCGGTGCTCCGGCGTCTCCTGAGCACTCACTTCATCTTCGTGATCAACTTCCTCAGCGGCATTCCGCTCCGCCCTCACAATATGAATCGCCAGTTCCCGCGAGTTTCTTTGAATCTGCTCAAGCTTCTCTAGCGTGTCCGGCGTTAAGAGGGCGTCTACTCCTTCAGCGAGTTTTTCAGTAACCGCGCATAGTTCCATCAGCTCCGGAGTAGTATCTCCCCCTGGAATGTGCAGTGCCAAAGGGACGTACATCAAATCAGCGGGGACAGCCTGCCCGAATGCTCCCCTCAGTCGCACTTTCCCTACCCCCTGGAGTTTCGCTACTTCCGGAACTAACTCTCCCCTGATCACTGTTATGTCTGCTCCAGAATCTAAGCACGCGTTAAACCTGCGCCCCGCACTTACCAACTCTATCCATGTTAAGCTCGACCTACCAGCTGTGCCCCTTTCGGTTGTTATGCTCTCCGCCGCCGGTTCACATGCTGCCCTCGCAGCGAGCCTCTCCTGAGGGAGACGATTTTGTCCCTGCTCCGTGGCTGGAGTTGTCATTTGTGAGCATTGCCACTGATAGTGCCCGTTCTCGCCGCATGCATAGCATCGGACACCCATTCTCTCATTTCCCTGCAATGACCTGTCTGTCATGCGGCGATTGAACACTTCGCCATTCTTCGAGCTACCCGTGACTGTTTTACTCGACTTTCTCGTTCCCGTGCTTTCGTCATATATCTGTGCTAGCTTCGCCAGGTCGTGAGGTCTCAGCCATTCTGCCGTCTCGTGCTGTAGCACATACGCACGCATGTCTTCACGCATCAGCTGCTTGACTCGGTCTGATATGAGCAATGCCCGCAGCTCCTGAACACTACTAATCTCTCTACTGCGGAGATAATAATCTAGTAAAATCTCGAGCCTTGTGGCGAACTGTCCCCACGTCTCATCTCCCTTCTGGCAGGCATAGAGGCGGCGCTTGTACTCCTCAGGGGTGAGCTTTAATTCATGCAGGATAAGGTCGCGAACCTCGTGGTACGAAAGCACTCGGTCATCTGCCCGATTTGCCACCAATGTGCGGCTATTTTCGTTCAAGAACGGCACAATGATAGCGCCCTGTACCTCGTCAGGGATCTCGCAGCTTCTCAGCATGTTTTCAGCGCTCCGGAACCACGCCGGCACAAGCTCATCGGAAACTGGCATTGGCGGAAGAACTGCTCGCAACTGATCCGCATACCGCGCCAAACCGCAGCTGTCGCTCCGTCCCACTTCATTGTTCGCGTGCGATTGAAGCTTCAATTTTTGCAGCTCGATTTGGAGCTTTAGCGCTTCTATTTCCAGCTCCTTTACACGAACTTGTACAGCTGGATCAGCGCTTTCTACAGCACGCACATCTGCGCTATCAGTATCTACCGATGCCTCATCACGATCTAGCTCGTGGTTCTCACTAGTCCCATCTGCCCTCTGACTTCTGGTCACCCTAGTCGCCATGGTGCTCCCGGAGAAAACAGAACAGGGACCCACCTGTGATTTCTGTCGGTAGCTGCGTCGCCACGCTGACTCCTCGTCGAGGCCTCAGTCAGCAGATCATGGGAGCCGCTTTCCAATGTACTTGGACGGATTCGCACCGTTCAGTCTCTGCCTTCTTGGTTGGGACGACGGCCGGTCGTGCAATGACTCTCGCAGTACTCGTCGCTCCAGCAGTCGCCAGCCGCTCCGGGTGAGGTGCCGATGTCCGGGGAGAGGACGCTGCTGATGTTGATTGCAGCTCAGTTGACTGCCGCACTCGGTGTTGTCTCAGGTTCAGCCTTCTCGAGCTGCATACTTGCATGCGCCGTTCCGAGGTACCTTTTTTTTTTTTTTTCCGCCCCACCTCTCTTTGCTAAGGTTATGTGCGTATACACAGGACTGTGGGATGTCTCATTGTCCTCCAGGAAGCCGACACGTCATCCTGTCGACTGCGCCAGTTAAATTTGGGTCGATGGAGGTGATCCCGATGGTTCGGATGATCGTGGCGACACGTTGAAGGACTGGACAGGCCCGGTTGTCAGATCCTGGCAAACTTGAGTTTATTTACACACTTGATGACAAAACAAAGGCCGGGGCGGCCACTGAACAGCACTCGCGACAACAACTGGGCTGGGCCCGCACCGAGC
This sequence comes from Rhipicephalus sanguineus, assembly GCF_013339695.2. Taxonomy (NCBI): domain Eukaryota; kingdom Metazoa; phylum Arthropoda; class Arachnida; order Ixodida; family Ixodidae; genus Rhipicephalus; species Rhipicephalus sanguineus. Next base: position 10,797,275 of record NC_051178.1, on the reverse strand, counting down.
GTTCAAGCCCTTAAGAGAATATCTCTAAGTCCTTCGTCCCTGGATCAGAGTCGGCGCCAAGCACGACCTCTGTCCCCTCCGCAATCTCTCCGTCGAGCACCAAGCTCTCCTCTCTCCTCTCCTACTTCTTCCTTTAAATCCACCCTGTCTCGTCTGAGACCGCCTTACGGGACCAACCCTTTTCGGTACTCCACCAATGAAGCAGAGAACTTTGTTTCTCTCAGAGACGTGTCTCCGCCTCCGCGTTCCCACGCTTTGCTGCCCTCACTATGCGGCAAGCCAACTAAAAACGCCATCAATCACATACAAAGTCAACGTACACTGAAATGAACCACACCAACGTGCCCAGTTTACTATGCCGTCTCGGACCTTGTCTGCGACAACATGCCGCCGCCTGTTGCAATTACTGCAAAACCACGTCGGTGCTCCTTCAGTGAGGACCGTCGCGACGGCGACACATTGTTTACGTTGTCAGTCTCCGTGAGATCGCTTCCGCCGTACGGGTGACTCCGCCGCGAAATGAGCGGTCGACAAAAGGTCGCGGGGTTCGGCTACAAAGGCGCGGGTAGAGGCGAACGGCCTAATGGCCCTTCCGAGCGCCCCTTTTCCGTCACGCGCCATCCGCGATTAGTCACCGTTGATCCGTACTGGGGAAATCGTCCCCAGAACATAACTCATACCATGCGCTGAAGGCATCGTACGTTTTAGAGGCTGTGTCGTTCAAACAGAAGGGCAATAAACTTTTGTTGTTGTTATCGGACTACGTGATGTATGTATTGTGCGGTGTGCACTCGCTGCGTGCTGGTGTTGTGTGCGCACTGGAATTACAAACTTTACGTGCACCGTCGCGTATACAATACACCGCGGTGTCCTCTTTTCGACGTGAAGTTACGTCAACTATAGGTTGGCGCTGCGCCGAATAGCTACTACGCTTACTCCATATGCACGTGCAAAGAACCGCTAATCGGACAATGGATCTGGAAATCGGGCTACGAGGAAGGAAAAGAAAGGCCTAACGCCCAGCACAACGCATAAGTCACTGCTAGGTGAGTCCGAATACGATAAGGCAGGGGCTGAATATTTTTGATTACGGTACGTACCGGTACTTTCTGTACTGTTGCACAAAAACGCTCCACGAAGAATTTCAGCACGCAGTGCTCGGGCCTGCCACGCACTAACAGCCTGGTAAACGTCTGCTTGCAACATTTTACTGCGTGCGAATCGCACAATACGCGCTAAGTTTACGCCGGGACTACAGATTCGAGCAGAAGCGAACCACCGCGGAGAGCACGTCGCGGGGCGTCTGCTGTTTTGTTTGCCCCATACCGGTTTGTTTGCCCCATAAATCTGACGTCACTTCCGCCACACTTTTCGCAATGCATTGGGATACGATAGGGCCTCTCCTTAGTTTTTCCTTCCTCCATGATAGAAGCCCATACGTTCAGAAAATGGCGGCTCATCAGCTGCTCATGGGGCTTAGCGCCATCTGTGTGAGGAGGGAACACTTCCGGCGGAACAAAAAATAAAGCGGATGTGATGCAATATCCGGTAAAAAGTGACGTCATTTTGTTGTCACTAGCGCGAAATTTGACCTCAAAATATTTTTCTTAGGCCCCTTATCGCTAAGGGCTCGCGCTACGGCGAGCTGGCAACCCCTTGGCGAGTTCATTGAAGCCATAGCGCTGATAAGACAGGGACCACAGAAAGAGGACAGGACGTGCACGTCCTATCCTCTTTCTGTGGTCACTGTCTTATCAGCGCTATGGCTTCAATGAACGTAACAAACCAACTAGCCCAAAAGTCTGTCCCCTTGGCGAGTGCGCTTGAAGCCAACGCTAGCTAAACTAATATCGACCCGTGACTAAACAGTGGTGTTTAAGTGTACCGCCGTTCAATTCGCCTTGGCTTTACTAGGAAACCTTAGTCTTGGAGCTTTTATTCTGCGTTGGTGTCATCTTCCATAGGGTGAATTAAGTAGGCAGCAGCGTACCTCTCATGTTTGCAACGTTGCTGATGTTCTTCGCAGATGCGCAGGGGACATAAAGAGCGCATTGCATGTGTGCTTCAGTTCTAATGAGAACAAATGACTCCTGGTCACGCCAAAATAATGATATTTCAGTTTTATTCAATGGTCACAATAACGCAATTTTATCACACCCTACACAATGCGCAACAAATGTCGTACACTACATGCACTATGTTTTGCCTTAGGTTCCGATAAATTAACCTTACGTGTAATGTATCAAGACACGCGAATTGTAGCGCGACAGATAACTTAGCGATCTGCTCACCGATAGCAGGAAATAAAGTAGGCACTGCATGTTCACGAAGGAAACCGGGCAGCAGGAATACTGATCCATGAAAATCCAGCAAGCACACTACTTCGAACCGTTGCCCCGTTGTCTTATCTAGAAGAGAAGGCTCGCCAGGCATACGCGTGTTGCTATTGCATCCTTGGAACACCACATCGTTTCCGCGAGTACCGAGGAAAGCGTTCGGCGTGAAATGTTAGCCGCGTCATGCCATTGCCCGTTGAACACCGCAGCCAACACGTTCACCAACAATGAAACGCACCTCGCAACTTGGCGAACACCAAAATGAAATTCTCACCACAATAATTCACATTACGCATGCAAGTGCGAAACACCAGAACACGTGAGGGGGCGTGTCGTTGCAGACGAGTTTACGAGAGCGCCTTTCGATGCACCGCCAGGGCTGCACTGAATAACAATGACGTGCGCCTCTCTTCAGGGGGCGCTAAGAAAAAGGTTTTTCGTAATAATTAAACACTATCCTACATTCTTGGCACATTGCACCTACATAATATTGTTCACGAAATAAATGTAACTTGTAAAACATCAAGATTGCTTCGCCCTTGAATAAAACTTGGTTTTTCGGTATTAGTGTTTGTTCCCGCAACACAGTCGCGCTTCAATCGCAGCACCCATAATAGCTCAGCGCGAGCGTCTATATGTCTATATGTCGTACAAAATCCTTTTGTGTTCGAAAGCTAGGTACCTAGGGAGAGAATCTCTAGGGATTTTCGATGGTGGCGCCGTCACATCTTGGCGGAGCTTTCTGGAACTCCGCTTCGCTTCGCCGACCGGTGTCGGCTTTCCATCTGTTCCACGTGTGCGTGTATGTTCGCGCGTTCGTCTCTTGTCTCTGTACCGACGACGATGACCGCGAGTCGTGCAGTTTTCGTTTCGACAGCGTAGTCCGTGAACCGGTGTCCCGTAGCGACTTCGTCGTGACTGCCTCAGAGAACGTCTAGTACTGCCTTTGCTTGATTGACGGACGTCGAGGGCGAAACAGAGCGAAGGTGCTGCAATGCGCTGCCTTGCCACAAGTAAGTAGCGATCTCTGTTATTTCGAGTTCTGCTCCGCTAGTCTGAAATGTCGGCGTACCTGTTACATTTACATATCAGAGAGCGTGATCACATAGCTATGCTGCCGTTCTTACGTTGTGGATACGGAGCGTGATAAACATTTCGAACTGCGGCACAAGATGCTCATCCACGATCGCTGCGCGAGCAGAAAAAAGTTTTCTGCGAAAGAACCGATCTTGTGTTTTCATGCACTACAGCCGCTACAGTTCGACATGATTAACTTGCACCAACTCGTCCAATGTTCGGCATTGCGTAAGTGATAACCACTACTGATATTATATCGTCATCTAGTAGTAAGGGCACTCCCTTATCGTTAATCCTAGGCAAGTTCTTAGATTCGTTGTACTGCGGTAATGAATAATCCTGTTGGCCGACTGGGGCGTTTGAAAACCTGGTACTTGTAAACAAGAAACAGCTAAAGAACGACTTATCATTTTATTCTAACAGTGCGCAGGGCGATGTTTCGTTAACTTCGCCATTACTTGTACTAGTTTTATGTACCGAAACATGTCTTACAGTATGAATCACGCTTGTCTGGAGTGCCCAAGCCGTTCATTCAGCCGCCTTGTTTTGCAAAGGTACGCAGAGAGTGACGCCGTACCGCACACGGTCATACGGCAAGATGCAAAAATTCGAATGTAACAGAGAGTTGGAAACACGCCAATGTATTCACGAAGGTAATTTCGAATAGGATAAGAGCCAAGTAAACTTGACTTTGAAGGGACCCTGAAACTGTCTTTTAAATTTTTTGTAAGAATTTATTCTACATCATCATCAAATCATTTGCGCCATGAATTGAGCCACGCACAGCATACCAAGGCAGCTGCAAGCAATTATAGTGACACCCTCCTCGACCCTGCTTTGCCTCCTCAACTTGTCAAACGGCCAACCGTCACGCGCACTCGACAGGTCAAGCTCCATCGAGCACGCGCCGTCAGGCAACAGAGACCAAGTGTGTGGAAGATCTGCTCTGCAATGTGCCGCCACACTACCAGCTGTTCTTATTATATTCTCTTGTACGGTGACCATCTCCAAAAGCATGCGGACAAACAAAAGGTATATGGGAACGATCACCGATCAGCCTAAACTCGGGCAAAGTGTTTGTGTCTCCAGGGGTGAAGCTACAGCCGCAGACACTTGGATCCTGCGAGCGTTGGGTGGATAACAAACAAAATACGTTGATAGGCTAGTTGGCTCATAATCTTCAAAATTGCATAATGGGAAATCGAACAAGACTTAGAAGGAACACAGATGCACAGGACCTGTTCAATCTTGTGCTATCCAATTTTGAAGGTTGAGTGGATAGCGAGAGCAAGATGCCCACTGCAGCAATGAGCTGAAGCAACTCCGCTTGCCAGATGGCTTACAAGCCTTGCACGATGTGTCAGCTTTACAAGTCACCACCTGCTAGATTTGTGGCGCACAGCTCTGCTAGGGCATCAATGGTGTCAGAGAAAAAAAAAAAAATTTGCAATACACACTGTCACGCAGCTCATGTCAACACGGAGTATGTTGTAACACAGGCAGGCGATGCTCGCTGCCAAATAAGAGTTCCGTGACTATTACTGTTATTATACTATACTGTTGCAAGTTACAGCTGTTGTAATGCTTATTTTACAGTTGTTCCAGGGCCAGCAGCAGTGACACATATGTTGTACTATTATAGACTGCTGCGTCTAATCTCCATAAGCATTATTTTCATTCCACATGTTTAGGTGGCAAACTTCGTTTAGCAACTTCACTGTTGTGTACCTAGCAGAGATATTCCAAGATAATCAGCTGACAGTCACACAACGAATATGAAGCTGTACACTGTCATAATCACCTTACGCACATACCACAGTGACTTGGAAACTTTTCCAAATCCTTTTTTTTTAGATACAAGCAATTTATTACCAGCATGAGAAGAAGTAAAGTGCTAAAATAGTGACTCCATTCCGTTCAGGTGGTTGAGTTTCTTGAGCAGGTGACTTGACGAGGGAGCTTCTGCCGAATTTTGTTTACTAAAGTACAGCTGCCGGCAGGGCACCCATTTCACAGCCCCCCTTGGGAACAAAAAAAACCTCACCACTATTTGAATGTTTGTTTATATCTTGCAATGTTTAAAATACCACTGGCGTAAGCATCCAGAAGCACCTAGAAAGCAGCCCAAGAATAAAGCAAGAGAGGTGAATGACGATAGCCCTCGTTGTGCGCCCTGCAAGCTTGTCCGTCATTGATGTCGACTATGCTCGTAGAACAGGTGAATTACCGGTGAGCCTGAGTAGCCACTAAATGCATCATACTGATAATGAGGTCACAAGTTGTCACCAATTCGGGCACTTGCGCTTCCTTTGAGACCATATTAAAATGCGTTTAAGACTATGTTCATCAGTAATACATGGTTTGAGTTACCTATGTATGCGGGAGAATGGAACACAGAAGATTTTGGCTTTGAAGTTGTGTTGTCAGGGGGCCTTCAAAGGGACCGACAACTGGGCAGAACGTGCTATTAGATCCTGGTAAAAATGAAAAGACCGTGAAATATAGTGACAGATTCCAGCATCCTTTTCGCGTTGCGAATAGGATTTATATTTTTAAATCGTGCTTAAAAGTAACAAAAACCGCTATGTTGCGCAGCCTAGCGGAAGAGCCTTGAAGCTGGATTATGAAGTCGGTCACTTTTCTGTACGTATACGTAGTGTGATGCTGTCATGCACGCCATAATTGGTCCTCAAAGTTAGAGTATGCATATTATTATCTATCCCCGCTCAGTTCTGTGCTGCCTACGAGGTAAAAGAAGTTGCATGGTGAGAAGCGGCGCTGCCTTCGCAGCCGCCAGTGGCCCATGTCCAGCCGCGGCGCATGCGCGCAGAGTGCACGCATGCGCAGTAAAGCTTCGCGCTAAAACACAAACCGCTCTCGGATTCATTGTTTGCAGCATGTGTTGTCAAGTTTGTTTAAGAGTTCATATTCGCCGCAGATAGAAAAATTCTGATTAAAAATGTTTCACGGCGTTTTCCACGTTACCATTCCATGGCTAGACAATCTGACCAGTTAGCTTTCCATTGCGCTAAAGAAGATAGGTGCCCTAAAAATTGGTTGTCAGTCCCTTTAAGTGGCACAATCAATCAATGCACAGGCATTGTTGAGAAAACAAATGTATTTGCTCGTTTCAGCATTCTGCACATCACAAAAGTGGCTGGCTGTAAACATCTGCAGCCCCACCGCTGTGAGGCATCCGTTGTTCTCCAGTGAAACCCTATTACACTACTACGTATGGTCGCTGTCGCTGAACAGCCATGTGCATAAAAATTAATGTTAAAGATTTGCTAAAAACTGCGCATAACGAGCTGCTGCCCAACATCAACATGCACTATGTGCCCAAGCCTGCTGCTGTTGTCAAATTTAACACAAATCACGGTTTTAATTCACGACCTTGAGAAATAGTTGGAATGCCTGTTCTGATTATGGACTGAAATGCACCTTGCACACTTGGTTCAGTGAATATGCTTGGTCAATATGAAAGTTTTGGAGTCTGAACATGCAGTCTGAATAATGTCTTTAATTAGAGACACCAGAGCAAATTTTCACATTGTACTTTTTATTGGCATTTCAGGAGCAACACGGTAGGATGACTAAAGGACGCAACACTTCTGGACGGGAATTACATGTTCAAGAATTGTTTTGAAATGTACAAGGAAGATATTGGCATTCTCCTTCCGCCATCAGCTGTTCAACATCTGCGAGCTGCAAAGGTGAACACACTTTCATGTAAACAGGGCCACGTGCATGCACTGGTACAAGGTTGCTCAGTTGTGCTAGATAGAACAAAACACAGTCCTAGTCTTCATGCACCAACCACAGAAATGAAGGCTGAACGTCAGCTCCACAAGTGAAAGCAGGTTTCTAGCAGCCTCATATTAACAGTCACTCTGTTTAACTCTATCATAATTGCTCATTCCTCTGCTGTATGTGTGTGTGCATTTATCTGCTAGGCAATCATCGTCTAAACAAACCATAATACTTTGGTGACTTGGCACTATCAAAAAGAAAGAATTAGGAGAGGAACAAGTGAGGGCAGCACTCTCCTGGCTTGTCCCCCTGCTATTTCCTTTTTTTTCAACAGCGAAGTTCTTTAAAAGGGGCCCTGACACACTTTTTCGGCATGGTTAGAAAACACTGCCGATCGGTAGTCGAGGCTCCTGAGAGCACGCGAGCCAAACATTATAGCGCAGCACAAGGCCTGGAATTTACCATTAATTCTGAAAGTCAGCTAGAAATCGTTCCCTCTTCTTTCTACAAATTATGCCATATACCCAAATTCACGGGCTGTCAGCTGACTTGAGCATCGTCAGCTGCATAGTTAACGTGCCACGTGCCTGCGCATGCACTCACGATGCGTTCGAAAGGAAAAAGAAAACAAAGAAAAAGTGCACCAAGTCATGACGTGTAGATGATGTAACTTCTTTCCCCTGTGCCATCCCTCCCCTGCTTAGCTTCCAGTGCGCTCGTTGGGATGAGAGAGAAAGCAATTACAGCGTGCGACAAATCTCTAACTCCGCTCGTACGCACGGATTTAAAAAATTTTTGGGGCGGTTGATTCGTGAGGCAATAAACTCCTTCAAAGAAGCCATTCGACGGTTACTTGTGAAAGAAGTTCCACCGTGAGGTGTTAGCAAAAACTCTACAGGTATGTGCCACAAAAAGTGGATATGTGCCAAGCAGCTTCCAGCATAGCATAGCTTTGCATAGTATAGTATAATACGGGGTGGGCAAGGAAGTGAGGGTAAGGAGTAATGTTAGGAGGAGCGGAGACCGTAAAGCATAGCACAACAGTCTTGTATAGTATTGGAGGCGAGGAGTTATGGAGTCATCCTCTTATCGGATGCACCGCACTTGCGTTCTAGGTAGGATAATGCCGGCGCACTCCTCATAGGTTTCGCTATCGGCGCTCTGTGAAAACATCACGTGGAAGCCCTAACGGACATTTCTGTGGATACTTTCAAACGAAAGAAGTTTTTACAACCAAAATAATAATCTTGGATGAAAAGAAAGCACAGGGTTGCTTACAGGCGCTATCTGTTTACATAAATTGTACAGTGGGTGCACATTGCGAGCGGTCGCCGTGATAGGGCATCCCCAAACAATCTTCTTGCATGAAATGTGGGCAATCCCTAATGGTGAATTTAGGTGCGAGGAAACCAGCGAAACTCAAAAACAAGGACGATAGAAGAAGGCACATTCAAGCACACACCGTTTCCGGCGATGGTGTGCGCTTGAATGTGCCTTCTTCTATCGTCCTTGTTTTTGAGTTTGCTGGTTTCCTCGCACCTAAACATGAACTAACTGGCCCTGATTTTCACGCTTCTGAATGGTGAATTCCACTGGTGGATTCGGAGTGGCCGACGAACTCTGCGCCGGAGCACTCCACTCCGGCGGAGAGCAACCGAAGGAAATCTGTCAATGGAACACGAGGGCCCCGCCAGACCAAATGGTAGGGGCCGCTAGTGCACATTTGCTTCGCAAGCGCCTAGCATTCCTTGCGTTTTGTGCCGTTTTCGCCTTCATGGGCGCGAGCGGAGAGAACGGGTGCGGTCAGACAGCACATTGCATCGCGCATGCGGTACGCCACGCTCTGCGTGCACGCGCTGGGAGCTTGCGACTTCCGGTCGAATCCGCCGCTTTTCGCGGAGTAGAGGGAGCTGCTCCAGATCTGCCAATGAAACATACAGGGAGCACTCTCAATCCGCCAATGGAATGGACTTGCTCTGAATGGAGCAGAAAAACTGCTACCGAAAGTGCTCCGAATCTGCCAATGGAATTCACCAAAAGAAATATACTCTTACAGTGGTCCGTCTGTATAAATAAATGGATCATACGAGAATGAAGCCTCAATTAAGCGATGACGCAGCCGTAGCATAAATAAGCATCTATAATTGTCAGTGTTGTAGGCATTACTGAGAAAAAGTAACTAAATACGTTACCCGTTACACTAACAAAAAAGGAACGCGTTACCGCCCTACGTACCTCTTAAGGGGGGACGTGGCACTTAAGGAATGAAAATCAACCGAAAAATCTAGTTTTCGCTGGCCATCTCTGCACGTTCCTGACATCAATGTGCACCTAGTTACTAATTTTCATTGCTGCATACCCTCTTCTATCCAGACCTTACTATAAAAAAGCAAAACTTTGCATCCTGCCCTTTAAATTGAGGGCAAACGGCAAGCAATTTTTCATGCTCTTTCTGTAATGGAGGAGCAATATCTTTTGTTCTGTCTGGGTTATCATTATGATTTCTTTTTCGCTGCTAAGATAAATAGATGTGATGTGTCGTAAGGCAAATTTTGTTATAGTACTTTCTTAAGAAAAATGTTCTAAATCAAGGTTTTGTTTTGAGTATTAATTGGGGCGTTTTTTAAATTGAGTGCAACAGCCCACAACTCTGCTTGGAAATGTCCTAAAACAATGATTTATACTTTACGACACACTACAAACATTCTCAATGTATTCTGTGGATTGTACATTGGTGTGCAGGTTGTGGTTAATTAGCTAATTAGGCCTTAAACAAAGAAGTAGGTGTTTGTGATATCCTGGAAACTATTTATCATAGGAAAACAACAATTGCATATTTGAAATCAGCACATAAACATTCCTAAACTATGAAAGTTCCATCAAAATCAGTCAAGAATTAAAAAAAAAAGTTTTAAAGTGCCACGTCTCCCCTTAAAAAGTTAACGTGTTACCATTACATTTACCGAAAAAAAGTAACGGACGTTACTTTTGCCGTTACTTCATGGTCAGAAATATTAATCACTGCATTATTGCTGCAGGAATCCCAAGTAACAATTTTATAAAGCTGATGTTTATATATTTACATAAAACTTCTAGCCCAAATGACAATTTTACGTGAAGTACAGATTTAAGGAGAATAAGTTGGACAAATGTATCGTACCTTGGCAAGAGTATAGTTACCTAAAGTCGCCTGGACAGTTAGATGTGATGGCTTCTAACTCGCGTGACACATGGTAAAGCCATTTTAAACGTGAAGCATTTCTTAGCGAACCAAAGGCACTTTGAACGTTTCTATGTATACTTATCTACCTATCTAGCTACCTACATCTGGTGTTCTAACTTAGTGTGGGCCAAAACTGGCATCGGAGGGTAAGAGAATTTGACGAACACAATAGTCTGGTCATGACATGAATAATGTTAAAATCCTTTCGCATACGTCGTCAAACCCTTTCCTCTACATACGTGTGGTACACACCCGTATACCACGGGCTGCAGTATGCGGGTATGTGCCACGGGTGACTGACAGTATATATCAACCCAGGAACGGCGAGAACAGACATTGGTAAATTAAATGCGAGTGCGTTAAGAAAAACCGATATCAGCAGCGTTGACCTAACGAATTCAAACATTAAAATCAGGACCCCAGCAGAAAATCAAACCCAGGCATTCAACGTGGCAGTCAGGTATTCTACCACAGAGCTACGCCAGGTCTTGAAACTGATTTCGGAAAAAAAACCCAACACAGGCGTAATGTCGGTGCAAGGTCAGTTGTGGTTGCAGTGCTGGCTATCTAATTTTATAACAAGGCAATAAGCAATACTTACATACTCCTATGATTCAGGCGTCATGTCGGGATAATTTTAATGGCGGTTCCAGTGTTAGCTCTGCTTTTCAAGCAGTCTAATAAGCTTTACATTTGTATTCCTTGGCTCAAAGCCAAAAAATGCAGCACGCACAGCTACTCGCTGACTGCTTTGCATGGAACCGATTCCCACAAGGCGAGGGATATGCCGAACTTTTTTCGCAGTGTGACTGCACAAAAGAAGACTTTATCATCAACGCTCTTCGTAAAGAAACATCACAACCTGTATAATTGCCGCGAGAATTGCGAGCGTTTATGTGAAAGTGTTCAAGATCAGCCTAATTCGTGGAAAAATTTAATAACTACAGAAACGTGTACCCACAGTTGATCGAAAGAAGCACATTCCTTTTTGAAAACAAAGTTACCGCACAGATTACTGTAAGGAGAAGTTTCCACAACTTCTTGTTGAATTTAAGCAACAGCTGCATTTCAAAGCTGTCATCGTAAAGATTGCCTCTCTTAGTGAATACGTCCGCACCTATACGTTAAATAGGCGCTCAGCAGACGAATTGGCCGGCAGCAGTTACAGTTCGGAAATAGTAATGAGTACGTTACGAAGTTACTAAGCTCACGTTTTCATATTGCTGTGCTTTCAAGTGTTGTCAAGTGCTCAGCTGAAGCGGGAGAACTCCTCATTTAGTCAAAATTGCAGCGCAGGTGCTATTCAAAAATATTGTTTTCAGCACATGTCGGTGCTCCCTAAGCAGACAATGCTACTGGTGATCATGTCTATCTGTCACATTGACAGTGGCGCCAGCTTTTCCAGTGGTGGGCCTCATGCCCAATAGTATGGAAAAGGGAAGGGAAACAGAAGTGAGTGTGAGGAGGAGGGGAGACCGGTGAGGCATAGCATATTCTTTAATAGTACACTATTGCAAGGAGTGGAGAGGGTGAGGAGGAGGGGGATGCCACCAGCTTTGTTTCCTCAGTCTTCGCGCCAATAGTACGTAGCTGCCCCCAGTTTTTTTTTTCTCTTCACTTACTGCCGCATTCAAAGACGAACTTTATACTTAACTTTTGACTTGTGTGTGTAACCGGCGCTTAAAGGGGTACTGACGCCTTTTTTTGAAGGCGAGTTTACTCCGCCATACAAATCTCCTGTATGCAGAGACGCCTCTGAGCAAGTGTGAAGCTCAGCAAAGGCTGATCAGATATTTTATGTTTATATGAAAGTAACTTTTTCCATGGCGCACCTACCGACACCGACACTAGCTTGACGTCAGGCTACAGTACTAATTCTGGTGACTTCACACGCAGCAGTCTGGCTAGTAGCGAAAACGTTCAAAATGGCCGCTTGTGCGTCATCAACGGAGCCACGGTGCTGAGCAGCCGTAGAAACGTCACTATATATTGTGCAAGCACGTGACGAGAAGCTCATACAGTGTTGTGACATCAGGGTACAGTAGGAACCGAAACTAGCCTTTAAAAACATATTGTAATTACTTTTTCAGGGTGCACTTGCGCTTAGCACTACCGTTTGTAGGCTCTTGAGGGCTTGGCCTCGCATTTGACGCAAAAAAACAACTGAAATTTTTCGTGTCAGTACCCCTTTAACACCTTTTAAGAACGAGCCTTGCACTTAGTGCAGCTTTTGTTGGCACTCACTTCAGCACAGTAATTGTAAGGCGGCACTGTCCTTTTATATATTTATCGCTCTCACTTTTTTTTTACAGGCTCTCCTGTATGACAAGGAAGCAGTAGACGCGTCATTCGCAATGCTCATTTTATGTGCTTCCAAGGGATGCGGCCAAAGGACGACCTGCGGATGTGCGACTCACGTTTATGGGAGCTGCAAAAAAGAATTAAAGTGTATCCCCAGTGTTTGTTATATACTTTTATTATACTATAACAGTATATTTCTGAACAAACCATCTGAAACATGGCGGATCGGTGGCACTGCAGAAAGCCGATGGATGCTTGTCAAAGCATAGAAATACACAAAGCAGCATAAAACCTTGCCACTTGTGTGGCCGTTGCATCTTTCCCTTGCCCCAAGGAAGCACGCAGCGCAGTGAAGCAGACTTACGAGCTGCCGTCCAAGGACGCGGCACATGCTCAACATAAATTTTTCTCACTTAAAACAAAAATCACTAAAATTAAACTTTCAGAATCGAATTTCCTTTGTACACCATTTGAAACAAGTGCAATTTTAATTTCACTGCATCACCAAACTGCATGTGCCTGAACATGAGTCATGCATTTCTTTAACTCACTCTCAATTCCAAATAGCGTTACAGAGGAGAGTTGTTAATACATGTACATTATACAATGTTGGCGACAAAGGCGAGGAGGTGGTTCTATTCAGATGCTGTCTTTGGCAGAATTGAATCAAAAAAAAAAAAAAAGTTCGTCTGGCAATTTGGCACTTGGACTTCGATGTGGTCTATTCGTATTTCTGTGTATATGGGTGGTGCGACACCCCATTTACACATTTTTCTATGTTTGCGCCCCTCATTCTTTGAAACTTCTCGGTCATCGACCGCCATACTTTTTTGACACACCCCTTATTCTTTGAAACTTCTCGGTCATCGACCTCCATACTTTTTTGACACACTTACTGGCAACTATCCTGGCATGTGGTGTTATTGTATTGTGTTGATATACATTGTAGAATTTTTTTAAAATTCTCAGAATGGACGCAGAATGGCCTTTTTGCTTCACCACAAAGCATATCGCGAGACAGAATAGCGGACGCAATGGGAGGAAATAAGAAATCACCATTCCTTTTCTAGCAACCACTATGGCAACGTTCAAATCCCTCCCAAGGACACAGAAAAAAATTTTCTTACAATGACAGTTTCATGAAGGAAGCCGAATATTGCACAAAAAAGCTTGGCCACGATTTTTAGAACAGAATCTTGAGAAGTAAGAGTGCAATGACGCGGACGTTTGGCATAGAAGGACCCTATCAAAGAGACGCGCCACGGTGGTGTGAATATGGTGCTCGACTGCTGATCCGAAGGGCGCGGGAACGAATCCCGGCCACGGCGGCCGCATTTAACTTATAAAGGATGAGCGATAGACGTTAATGATACCCTGAGACGAGAGACGATTCTGTACAAATGCTGTGTGGCCAGGTTCATGTGACTACAGGTTGTCTAAATCGTCTTGCTATACTTTAAATATTGCAATCTATGCACACTGCTCTGAAGCCCATATTTCTGTCCACCTTTTCTTGGAGAGCAATTTCATTCGTACAATCTCACTTCTTTCCATGTGGTGTCTATTTGTGACCATGCGGAAGAACAAATGCGATATCGTTTTAAAAATCCGGACAGAAAGTTCTCCTAGTTCGTTGGAATCGATCGAGAACTGAGGACATGTTTCGAACGAGAACAGAAAACACGATGCGTCGTCTATTCTCTAAAGTCCGTGTATGCGCAGCTCACGCTCTTCCACATTAAACACGCAGGCCTTGGTCGCTATAGTTAACGCGATATTAAAGCAGAAAAGCGTCATTCCCAAATGCAAGGGCAGCGGTAGCCGTAGAAGCACTACATATTCGCCTTACCAGGCGGGCCGCGCAAGTTTGTGCAGGATGCAGTGGCGTTTTGCTTACCTTCTGACGACCAGTAGGCAAAGTGTCGCATATCAAATATTGGTGCTTGATGCTCCCGGTGGTGCTACATATGACCACCACGTATATATCCATATAGATTTCACAATGTCACGTAGAACAGCGCAGAAGTTTGGAAGTTGAACGCACGCGTTGGAGCCAGAAAAGTAAACAGGAAGTCGCCACGACGCTTGCAGCAGGAAGCAGGTGGCGCTTCGCGCAATCAGAAACCGAAACCGAAATCGCGATTTTTAAGCGCCTTCAATCGATCCGTCATTTGCGGGCGCCAATCATAAATGCATAAAATAGAGAACTTTTTCTCCATGGGAAACATTTATTACTGTGTAACATACTTCTGGGTTATTTGGCTGAGCTCAAGGTGTGGAACAAAGATAGTCTCGCGCTTTTCCACTCTCGCTGAGGCTTCGTAACATTTTGATCTGCAGAAACCAGCCGTAGATAAAAAAAAATAAAATCGATTAGTGACGTCATGTTGACTGACCGGTAGTAGGGTTCGGCGCGAAGTTCAAAAATTCGATTTTGTACCTTTTTTTTGTGTGATAGCAAAAAAAATTTTGATTGCAAAAACAAAGATTAAAGGTCCCACTCATTAAGAAAATCAATTTTTGCCACTTGCGAAAGATTATGACAATTAAAACATTACAAGCTACTACACTTCAGAAATAGCCCTAGCTTTCTGTCCTAAGTCTCTATCTAAAAGATTGGCTCTCAATGTATTATGGAGAAAAACACAATTGAAGAAAAAAGGATGAGCCGCTGTCACCATGGTGAAGCCCTCCATCGACATCTTCCTTTATTAGAACACACTGAATGGATCCTAATGATGACTGTGCCACTCCTAGTCTTCTACACACTTGTCAACACAAGATGTTGCTGTTCAGTGAGCACTTACTTGGTACGTTAAATGACATTTGAAGTCGGGATCATGGCGGAATCCAGTCTGGCTAGGAGGGTACATTTGAAATAAAAAAGAGAGACAGACCAGTCCAAACAAAATGTTTATGACGTTTCGTCTTCCAAATAAAACGAGCCACTTCTGATGATGTATTCATCGTGAACAAGGCTTGCATGCTGGAAGTCGAAACGTCATCAATGTTCTGTTTAGAATGGTCGGCGCCCCCTTTTTGTTTCGTAGTTAAATAAAATTTTAAGCTGTGTGAAAAGTGAAATTATTTCATTTGAGTCAGTCAAGATTTCAGTTATAAAGACTGCTTTATTTTTGTGCAATTGTAGTGTCGAAGGTCGACACTAGGTGACTTTAGTTATGTTCAATTGTCATCAAGAGATGGCGCCACCTCTGACATATATAAATACGACTGTCACCGGAATAAAGGAGTCTTGTGTGGCATGGGTTGAGTGTGTTCGTTGTCCTCAGTCGCGCCGTGTTGCCGACACTACAATCTGGCGACGAGGTTTTCGATCACACCGCGATGGCTTCCGCCGCGCTTTCGCCGCCGCCCCCCTTTCTCGCCGCCCCGGGCACTCCAGCCATACCATGGACCCGCTGGATACGCCTCTTCGAGAATTTTCTTCTCGCGTCTGGAGCGGCCGACCTGCCTGCGCCCCGCCGTCGAGCCCTGCTGTTGCACTGCCTGGGCCCGGAAGGACAACGTATTTTCGATGCGCTTCCACCGACGCCCACCGCACCCCAGCTACCGACGACTGAGCCGTTGGCCGCCGCCGCTACCTCAACCGGTGAAGTCAAAGACCGTGGCGTGCCCTCCAAGCAAGAAGCAGCAGCGACGAGTCTCCCAGACGTATACGACGCGGCCCGCGAGATTCTGGAACGACATTTCACCGGCGCGCGCAACATTCGCCTAGAACGACATCACTTCCGAGAGCGCCGTCAGCTACATGGTGAGTCCATCCCCGACTTCGCCCTCGCGCTTCGTGAACTGGCAGCCTCTTGCGATTTCGCCGAGCAAGCCAACGATAATATGTGCGATCAGTTCGTTACCGGAGTTGCATCCCCGCAGTTGCGATCACGGTTGCTCTTGGAAGGTGACACATTGACGTTCGACCGTGCCGTTGAAATTGCGCTACTCAGCGAGCGAGCCCAGCTGCAGTCGGAAGCTTTTTCTAATTCCGTTGAGCGCATCACACGCCAACATCCACGTCAGTATGACGCTTCCGAACAAAACACGCGCGATAGTCGCCGGTACAGCAACGAGGCACGCCCCCTTTATCAGAGCCGCCCTAGCTTGCCGCACGCTCGTCAAACGAGCTCGCCATCTTCAGATACCAACGCTGCCGATGCTCAGTACAGCAAAAATACGCAGGCTTGTGGTAATTGCGGCACACGTCACTGTGAACCGACGGCATGCCCCGCTCGCGGTAGAACCTGCTTCGCATGCGGCCGCCGTGGCCACTTTATGCGAGTGTGTCGTAGCTCACGCAGAGGACAACGCCCGACTCACATCCAAGAAGTAGTTCCTGAACAAGATGCATCAGATGTCATTAGCCTACTCACTGTTCACGAAGACAAGCGCAAGGGCGTCTACATTGATGTCGTAGTCACGCCAGTCGCCTCGAGCTCAGAACCGCGCGTTGCTAAGTTCTTGGTCGACACGGGATCAGCTGTGTCAATTATACGGGAACAAGAATTTCGAAACATGTTTGAAGGGGTTCAGTTGACCAGCTCTGCCCTTACATTGTTGGACTTCCAACGCCGGAAGATCCCCGTACTGGGCCAGTTTAAAGCAAGCATCTCGTTTAAAAGGGAAACAGCCGTGATAGCCATTCATGTCACCCCCGGAGGAACTTCTCTTCTGGGTCTGGACGCGGTGCAAGCTTTAGGACTGCACATTGTGGGCGCGCAGCTACGCTGCCTGTGCACGGCTGCCGAAGCTTCAGAGACCATGAGTCAGAAAACAGCAACATCTGCGCATACGGGCGGCGCAGTTCCTGCAAGCCCGCCGAAGTTCGATATGCCACCTCTGTTATGGGCTAAGTTTTCACATTTGTTTTCACCGGGCCTTGGCCTGGCCAAAGGCGTCCAGCATCAGGTCAAAATGAAGCCGTCAGTCCCTCCAGTGGTGCAGAAGCTGAGACGCCTCCCACTTTCCCTGCGCAAGCCAGTTAGCGACCAGCTTCAGCGGCTCCTCTCCGACGATGTAATTGAAAGGGCTAACGCCTCTGAATGGATCTCTCCTATAGTTGTCGTCCGCAAGAAAGATGACAGCATCCGCCTATGCGTTGACCTCAGAGAGCCCAACAAAGCAATTGTAGTTGATAGCTTTCCCCTGCCTCATACGGAAGAGCTGCTGCACTCTCTTAATGGTGCACGTTACTTCTCAAAGCTCGACTTGGCCTCTGCATATTACCAAGTTACCCTTCATCCGGACAGCAGAGACCTTACGGCTTTCATTACGCACGACGGCCTTTTCCGGTTTAAAAGAGTGTGCTTCGGATTGGCGTCTGCTCCAGCCGCATTTCAGCAACTCATGACTGCAATCCTGCATGGTTGCAAGGGGGTCCTCTGCTACATAGACGATATCATCATCTTCGGCAGGACAGAGTCAGAGCATGTGAGAAACCTGGAGCAAGTTCTGCTGCGCATCTCCGAAGCTGGACTCAAACTCAATGATAAGTGCATCTTTAATGCATCAGAGCTATCATTTCTTGGCCATCATGTCAGCGCAGAAGGAATAGCACCCCTTCAAGCAAAAGTTGACGCAATTGTACATGCTTCCACCCCCACAGATGTAGGCATGCTGCGTTCATTTCTTGGTCTTGTGGAGTATTATGCCAAGTTTATTCCCAACCTTGCCGAAGAGGTAGAACCTATGCGTAGGCTACTTCGCAAGGACGTTCATTTTGAATGGGATCTTGCTGCTGAACAAAGCTTTACAAAGGTAAAGGAACTTCTTGCATCGAGAAGAGTTCTGCGAATGTTCGACCCAGCGCTCCCAGTTATTGTAGCCACAGACGCGTCTGCATATGGCCTGGGTGCAGTACTGCAACAAGTTGACGGTCCATCCATTCGAACCGTTGCATTCGCATCACGAACCCTAACAGAGACAGAACGGAAGTACTCGACAGGAGAACGCGAGGCCCTGGCCTGTCTATGGGCATGCGAGAAATGGCACATTTACCTCTGGGGACGATCATTCACTTTGGTAACAGATCACCAGGCCCTCGTATCCTTGCTGTCAACACAAAGCACAGGACAACGACCACTTCGCATTGCAAGGTGGACTGCTCGGTTGCTGCGTTACAACTTCGTTGTACAGTTCCGGCGTGGGGAACACAACAAAGTAGCAGACGCTTTGTCCCGGCTTCCTGTCCCAGGCACAGAAGACGGCCTTAAGATTGAAGAAGAAATAGTGTCCATCGTAACGTCTTCAGTCCATATCAATGATCTCCGTATTGCCACAGCCGAGGATTGCAAGCTCCAGCAGGTTGCACAATGCGTTCAGGCTACATGGCCAACCAAGAAAACATTGTCACCTGAACTAAGACCTTACTATGAGGTGCGAGAGGAACTGTCAGTAGTGGACGGCCTGTTGATGCGCTCAGAACGCGTTGTAGTTCCAGCCAAGCTCACAGCTACATTTGTTCAACTAGCCCATGAATCACACCCGGGAATAGTGAAGACAAAGCAACGTCTTCGCGAAAAGTACTGGTGGCCAGGTCTGGACAAGCAGGTTGAGAGTGCTATCCACAGCTGCGCAACCTGCCAAGCTGCAGACAAGAGTGTTAAGAGCTACCCCACTCCACTGCAGCCAGTAGCTCTTCCCGACCGGCCTTGGAGCAAGATAGCTATTGATGTTGTTGGGCCATTTGAGCGTGCATCAGCTGACTGTCGTTTTGTCATCTCTGTAGTCGATTACTTCTCAAAGTGGCCGGAAATAGCTTTCTGTCGTGAAGCCTCCTCCGTACAGTGCTTGACTTCCTCTTGTCGATATTTGCACGGGAAGGCTATCCGGTTGAACTCGTCTCGGATCACGGACCACAGTTTACATCTCAAGAATTCGAGTCCTTTCTTCAAGACAGAGGTATCAGGCACAGCTTTTCGGCTGTATATCACCCCCAAGCCAACGGACAGGTCGAAAGGTTTAACCGTGTCCTCAAATCATACATTCAGTTGGCAATACTGGAGCAGCGCCCAATAAAAAATACTGTTACAGAGTACTTGGGAATCTACAGAGCCACTCCTCACAGTACCACTGGACTCTCTCCGGCAGTGCTTCTACATAGCCGGCACATGAGGACATCCTTGGACGTCATTGGCTACCCCACTGCAAACTTCTTCGCAGATCCCGCTCAGGAGATGTCCTCACTTCGGAAGAGGGTGAAAGAGCGCCAGCTTAAAAGCAAGGATTATGTTGACCGACGGAGAGCTGCCCGAGTACCCAAGTTCCAAGTTGGAAAGTACGTGAGGGTCAAGAAGCCAGTCCCTGGTCCGAAAGGCACTCCCACTTTTGGACCTCCTTGAAAATTCTCAAGCGAATAGGACGCTGGTCCTTCTGCCTGGAAGATGGTCGCACGTGGAATGCCTCTCAATTGACTGCAGTTCCCAAGGAAGCCCTGCCGCACCATGCGCTAATATGGAATGACAAAGGACACTCCCACGACACCGTGCGAAGTCCACCGACGCCTGGCAGACCGACTCTCTCCTCTGACCTTCACCAGCACCCTGCTCCTAATGATGATGATCGTGATGGTGATAGTGCTCCAGTGTATGGTGATGGTGATAGTGCTCCAGTGGATGGTGATGGTGATAGTGCTCCAGTGAATGGTGATGGTGATTGTGCTCCAGTTGTTGGCACCGAACCGGCTGGTGAGCCACCACCTCTTCGTAGGTCCGCAAGAAACCGAAGACAACCCACGAGATTTCAGGACTATGTATAATATACCATGATGTGAACATTGACTCTTTTTGTAATTATTTTTGTGTAAATATGTATATATTTAGGGAGGAGTAGATGTAGTGTCGAAGGTCGACACTAGGTGACTTTAGTTATGTTCAATTGTCATCAAGAGATGGCGCCACCTCTGACATATATAAATACGACTGTCACCGGAATAAAGGAGTCTTGTGTGGCATGGGTTGAGTGTGTTCGTTGTCCTCAGTCGCGCCGTGTTGCCGACACTACAGCAATAAACATAGCTCATACAATTTCACTAAAAGAGTTTGAAAGAACAACACTCAGCCTCAAGGAGTCTTACACAAGAGGAAGTAATGGAATGCACACACACACTGGGTGTCTGTGCTTGTACAATTCCTCCTTCCCTACATACATTTTGAACTATGTACCAGCAGTCCCAGCATCAGTCTCTTCAATAAAGTAATCGTTCTGTTACCAAAAAACATAATGATGGGAAAACACACTCCTACATAGAAAAATATTATTCGAAAGCTGAAGAACAAAAGAAAGCATGGCAAGATCGCTACCGCTATGGTTATACAGTGACAAAATAATGTTACTGAAATCATTTCCATCAAAGAAAGACTAGTGCATTCAACATAAGCTTGGTAACGTTTTTATGAAAAAAAGTTTTTCTGCAAGTATGATGACTGCTTACCGGTCTCCTAAAGTAGAATACACAGTACTACTTAAATCATTTACAGCTTTTAAGGGGAGACTCTGGTCTTCTAAAAAAAACTTTTGTTTATTGTCATATTCAAATGAAATTTTCAGGCAATGTATATTTTAACCTTGCTATAAACAGATATGCAATCCATTTTTTCTTAGCTCAAGTAGTTTTTGAGATATTAAATAAATAATGAATGATCAAATTGCCCAATTGTTCTGCAATTTAATCATTGAATATCCTAGAAAACTTGATATGGCCATATTCTAGAACAATCAAGGATCACAACTAAACCATTACTGTAATTTTAGCTATATTTTTATAAAAGTTATTGCCATCTGTAATGTAATGGTTGGGAACATGAAAATTTTTATCAGTTTTATCAGCATATAAAAAATTTTCTCTTGACCAAGTCTATAATTTAGTAGTATTATTGTGTATAGGAACTCATAAGCTTTCAATTGCAACAAGAATCATTCAAATCTGATCACAAGATCAAAAGATACTGTGGGCAACAGTATAGCACATAGGTGAAAAACGGATTTTGAGAAAACTCAGAAAGAAGTTTGAAGACTTGGTATAGGTTTCTTCTTGCTACTAAAAAGCAACAGATGGAAGTCCTTTTCGCTCTAGAAGCCACCAGGCACATAATCACTATCATTTTCTTTCACACGCCTCCTCTTCATGGCATTCCTGAAGTTTTCTGCTCTGGTATGCTTCTTGTCACATGCCGCTAGCCGCCGCTGGTCCTTTTCTAGACACCTTTCAACATCTGTGCTGCCTTGACTCAAATGCAGCTCCTTCAAAATGGCCTCAGAGGCACGTTTCTTTCCGGCATTGAACCGGGCGACTGCTTCCGCAACAGCAGTTTCGACTGTGAAGAGCGAGGCGTGTTTGGTTTTTGGCACAAGCGACCAGATTACTGAATGGAGGCTCTCATTTGAATTCTGAGTTTTGCCTCGTTGACAGCGCTCCAACAGCTTCCGATCAGAGAGGCGAGTGTACACTGGGAGGAGGGCTTCAGCAACGTATTCAGGGAGGTTGTACCGGTGCTTGGGAGGAGCCTGCTGCCTTGCCACTGCCTTGTTGTGTGCACACCATGATTCTTCACCTTTTGGGCACCGTGAATGTTGTGGCTTTGTATCTGTGGAAGTCACATGATAGTACGTGGCAAGGACAGCATTCTCCATCTCATCAATGTTTCCCTGGTGTGCCTTGAGTGCCCAGCCATAATAATTCGTAAGCTTTGTAACAAGCTCAGCAGTGAGCTTGCCTTTGCCACCGAGGCTTGGCCGACCTTCCCCTTTGCTCTTCTGCAAGAGGTTTCTCAGTGCAGCACCCATTCGTTTATGAATGTGATTAACACAATCCTCCTTTTCGATGGGCACAAAGCCATACACTTTCTCCTCCTGAAGGCTGTTGAAAGCGCGGCTATCTCCGTCGCACAACATCGTTGTGTAACGCAGTCCATGTTTTTCAAGGGACCGGCCAAACAGAATTTTGGCAGCCTCCACCTCCATTTGGCCAGGCTTGCTCGAAGAGTTTTTTTGGCACTTATGACGAGCTCGCCACTCACTGTATCGTGGGTCACCGTCCTTGGGGCCGATTTCGCAACCCAAACAGAAGTTCGATAGAACTTTGAAGTCCAGCACGTATCCCGAAAAGAGTTCGATCACAGTTCCCACACAAATGTGTGACAGGTGTCCACGAGTGAGCCAAGTCCCGTCAAATGAAACTGCGATATTGCCGGGGTTCCCGAAGTTCAGTTCGGAATAGATGGCCTTCACAGCTGTCGCGCACTCACTCATGACGCCCGCGGATGCGTTCACGGCGGCAGGGTTCATCTTTGTTTTTACGTAGTTTTGGTAGGTTTTGTTGTGCATACCGCGACGAGAAACGTTCAGCGCCGAGAAAATGTCGTTTAGCACGGTCTGCCCATTTCCCGTGCTCATAACTGCCCGAGCAGCAAGCACATTCACTTCGAATGGGTTGCAGGTCGCATTCCCCCCTGCTCTCGGCGAGCTCCATCCGGTGCTGACATCTCCACAGACGGCACAGTTCACCACTATTTTAACTGCCACTCCGTACTCACGGTCACCTCTTGAAACGTTCAAAGGGCCGGAGCAGAATTCGCATTTCGCGCACCGAAGCAGTTGGTTCAGCAGCGGTAGGCTTAGCAGCGTAAACTCGGTGCCGCACCCCGCCGCTTCCGGGGAATCTCCGATAAGCGACTGCTTTCGGCGCGTAGCTGATAATGAAGAAAGCTTCTGGCGTTGCGCTTCCGCGCGATGCTCAATCGCCACTTTCTCAGCTTCTGAAACAAGGAGCGTGTCAACGCGCATTGTCCTCGACGTGTCGTCGGCCACAGGCATCGCTTGCGCGGCTGCAGCTTCGGTGGATGTCGTACACCCGCTGGCGCATGTCGCAGAGCTCGTCGCAGTCGATCCACTCGATGCTGCTTTAGGTATCCGAGACCGACGCTTGCGTTTTTTGCCGTAGGCATGAGCCGTCGCGAACTTGCGTCGCCCGCCAGCCATCGTCGCGTCCGAACAATTTTTGACAAGGCGTCTCGCATTGTCGGGCAGACGAAACTCCGGTCGTCCAATCAGAGAGCAGGATTCACCCCACGTGGTACAAACGCGCCAATGCCGTGCGAGTATTTTCTTTTTTTCGGTGGCGTGCAGCTCCATAGTCGCCAGACCTAGAGGTGTTTTCTCGTTAAAAACGGAATGTAGAAGGAATTCAGCTCTCGAATGATTCCAAAATGGCCGCGCTGCGGCCAACGGTTACCGCAGGCGACGGCATTGAATTTGCCTGTTTTCGGGGGGCGTTTTCGAGCGAAAGCGATCATGAAGCTCTCTTTAGAGCGCAATAACAAAATAAATACTCGGCGGAACGCGTTAATATCGCAGCAATAGATTCTTTAGGACGTCTAGATTGCGAAAAAAATATTTCAAAAAGTCGATTTTTGGCGATTTTTTGTTCTAGAAGACCCGTGTCTCCCCTTAAAAACACAAGGGTGGACCCGTAACGGCTCTTGTCCCCTCTGCATACTTTTAGTTCCGTTTAAAGTGCCCCTGACAGCAAAATCAAGACCTCGAGATGTTTGTGTTGTTTGATTGTCCTGCACACGTGGGCACTTCTGGCCAATTAATAGTGCAAACGTGTACTTTAAGATATCTTAATTTGGTTTTTAAAGTAAGCGTGAGCGCTCATCTGAGTTGGCAGCACCTTGTGACACCTCCACTAATATGCATAGATGAAGGCCCCGTGTGACGTTCCACAAGAAAAGCCAGTATTGTTGACGTCACAAAAGATGGACAGGATGCACACAATACCACCACTGGCACCTGACGAGGGCTATTGTTTCTCGTCCCTCTCGCTCAGTTGTCGGGCTGCTCTCAGGTGGGTTTTGGCTGCTTAAGCCAGGAATGCTTTTCATTTTCCTGAGGGGACATGCACTTAACCGCTTAGCTCATACCGAAGCACCCACATCGTTTCATTCTTTATCGCACGCGGGGCCCCCGATTTGAAACTGCGCTGTCAATGGTCACCAAACCTTTAGCGCACAATGTCCTAGGGTGCTCCCCGCTGTGGGGAAGTAGTTTCTTACAATCTCAGGCGGGTGTTTTCAAAATGAAGCTAAAAGTGGCCAGAATTAGACACACTAGCATTAATTATACGATATGGGCAGAGCATTTATGACTCACTCAATTTCGGCATTTCCAGACACAAGGCTACAAATTACAGTAAAAAAAGTCACAAGGGGTCCTTTAACTTTTCGCATCCTTTTATGGTGTTTATTTAAACACCGGTGCATTTCTCCTTCACACGCAGGGAGTGAGCATGCATACTTTGGTCATTAAAGCATAAATCAAAGAAAAGTAATACATAATAGAAAGAGAAGAGAGCTGGGCTGCTGGGAGAGAAGCATGAAGTCTACCTCCAAGCAACAACAAAGATTCATCTATGTGTGTATGGCAGCTCACATGAGATGGCAAAAAGTACATGGTTTAAAAACTTTACCTTGAACTTTATGGCTAGTTTTTTGGCGGAGCCAGTGTTCCAAGAGCTATGCTCATTGAGATGAGGAAGAGCAGCCTATGGCCAAGTGATGTCGGGCCACTTCTTGTGTCTTTTGAAATAGCTAAAAGCACCAGCAAAGCATACTTAAACGCAGCTCGTCAGCCCCTACTTTCTCCATGGGGTCGGATCCCCTCCACAGGCGTTACGACTGAACTTGCAGCACGGGCACCTGCACAAATAAAGGTTGTATTTTGCACACTATAGTACAGCTGAAAACCCTATTGCATTCATTCTCATAAATGTGAATCACAAAAACTGTTCATTAGTTTAAAGGGACACTAAAGAAAAACAATGAATCGGTTTAGATCGATGAATTGCGCTCTGAGAACTCTAATGTCATTAATTTCGCCATCATAGGTTTATTAATAGAGGAGAAAATCAAGTTCAAAGTTTCATTTTTTAAATTTCATGCCAAAATCTCCCCACGTGATGTCACGGTTTTTAAAGTGTATTTATCGTATTTTGGCACCATTGGCTCAACAAAATTACCCCAAACTTGGTATGTTAAGTCTATGGCACCCTCAGAGGACAATGTACTTCACTTTTACCGATTAGGATCTACGTAGTCCCCACTAGGCGCCGTCATGGCAAATGACGGCGCCTACTAGGGACTACGTAGATCCTAATCGGTAAAATGAAACTTCAAGGTGGCGTCACCACCCACATTTTGTTTTTGCGTGTTTTCTCACAGCAAGCGTGGTGTTTTTGGTATTGCGAAAGAGTAGTTTACTAATATGAGAAAAATCGTGTTGCTCTTTAGTGTCCCTTTAACTCTAGGCTGAGAAGGTAGCAAGGTTTGTACAGGTTTCGATAGCCCAATTCCAAGGGACTTTAAAATCACTACTGAAAGTTTCTCAAGGATATAAAGCAGCATCCCAAGTAGAAGCTTTTTGCAATAACAATGTTTCCAAATGAATATCGTAGCTTTACAGATTAAGAATACAAAATTGGTTCTGGCTCACACACAGCACTTTATTAAGCTTTGGTGCATAAGGACAGTGGACATTGTTTGAGCTAGAAGATTTAGATATAGAGTTAGATACAGAGTTAGATTAGAGGAGAAAAAAAAATAGCAAAGTGCTGGAGGTGAAGTCAAGTCACCAGGAAGAACGTTGAGAGGAAAGTAGACCAGGTGAGGAAATTAAATGAATGGTAGAAGACGAACGGTGGTGAAGGCAGGCTAAAAACAGGGCGGGAGCCATAACAGGAGTACGGCACGTGCCCTCGGAGTTGGCCTGATGAACGTTTACCTATACATAGCAGCTGATAGTCAATATTAGACACCATATGCAAAGAAATTGAAGCATGTTCCGAGAAAGAAAACAATTCCAGGAATTTGAAGGGCCGTGAAAATGTGCTTTTCAATTTCAACTGTTTTCAAGGGCTTCAAGCACCTGTACACACTCTGATGTAACCACAAGCAGGTTTCAGATGATATTCTTAGAGGACTACATAAATATACTTTTCGTACCAATCTAGATAATGGTGTTCCCGCAGTCTGCAAAAAGACAAAGTGGTAAAGTTTATTGGTGCTGTTACGCTGACTGTATGTCAATAAAGAGAGCTAGGGCACTGTACAAGCCAAAGTTCAACCAGAGGCCCATACACAATAAAGACTTTTCACTCACCCCTACTTTGCACTTGGGTGGGCCTCTATTGCAACTGTGAGAGGCATGTCAAAATAATAATGCCCGAAGAAGAAATGCATTGTCAGTGCATCCACATTGTACCAAATAACTCGTAAAAAACAGTGCAAAAACAATGGATGAACACAAAGAGACAACTCGTTTGTCCGTTTGTGCACTGTTTTTTAATAATATCTGGGGTTTAACGTCCCAAAACCACGATATGATATGAGAGACGCCGTAGTGGAGGACTCCGGAAATTTCGACCACCTGGGGTTCTTTAACGTGCACCTAAATCTAAGCACACGGGCCTCAAACATTTTCGCCTCCATCGAAAATGCAGCCGCCGCGGCCGGGATTCGATCCCGCGACCTTCGGGTCAGCAGTCGAGCGCCATAACCACTAGACCACCGTGGCGGGGCTGTGCACTGTTTTTTATGATACAGGACAACCAACTAACCAGAATTACCACCCTTTCGAAGTGCCAAATAACTCATGCCCTTTCACATGGCAGATATGCATCCTTTTTCAGTGCAGGGCAAGTAATGCAGGAATTTGGCACGAATTCTCATGTGGTGTAACTGCCAGGACCGCCCGTATCATGACTCCATTGCCGATGGGGGCTTCTCAAAGACCAAGAGTTGTTGACATGTATGACAAAGCGATACGAGAATATTAAGAAAATGGTTTTGCAGAAAAAGTACCCGCGCACGTATGGAGGATGAATCGTGTGCCATTTGGAGCCGCATCAAGCCCGTTTCTTCTTAGTGCCACTCTTCATCATCACTTTGAGAATACCACGGGAGAACACGAAGAGATTACCAGCGGTTTAAAACACCAGTTTTATGTCGACGACATTGTGGCCGAAGCAGACACAGCGGAAGCAGCTTTGCTGGTCTGCAATAATGCACCTAATGTTATCAATGAAGCAGAAATGCATCTGCGTAAATGGACGACAAATTCCACAAGTCTTCAACATCTCAGTGAAGAAAGAGAAGGCATTAATAAAGATATTCGTTTAACAGTTCCTAAGAACAAGAAATTACTGGGAGTTCTTTAGTACCCTGAAGATGACGTGTAAAGGCTTGACACCTCCAATATTATGCAGCTCGTAGCATCCATGAAGACAACGAAGAGGAATGTTTTAAAGGCAGAAGCTGAGATGTACGACCCATATGGCTTTCTGTCTCCATTCACAGAGCTTCAAAGGAACTAAAAAGTATGTGTGAGTCAGTCCGTGATGAACGCATACTTCAGTACTTCAGGCAGAATGGAATTAAATGGAAGTTTATAGCGGATTGCGCCCCATGGTGGGGCGGTTTCTGGGAACGGCTGATACGTACAGTAAAGACAGCACTACAACAGGCCTGGAAGACAGCCTTGCTGAACTATGTTGAATTAGAGACCGTGTTGACAGAAGTTTAATCAATAGTACACTCTTGTCTGTTGACAGTAATACCAAGTCAGCTGGAGGAGCCACGGCTTACACCGGCTCATTGTCTGATTGGTCGAAGGTCAGTCTCCATTCCTGACGACGAGATCACGGAGACGAAGCCTAGTTTGACCAAAGATGAACTACAAAGACGTTGGAGGCAAAGAAAAGCATGCCTTGATGCCTTCTGGAAGAGATGGCACAAGGAATATATTTTACAGCTACAATCAGCTCACCACATCAATGGCACTGCTTGTAGTAAAAGTAGGAGACGTCGTACTTATCATGAACGAGAAATCTCCAAGGCTCTTATGGGTACTGGCCGTGATCGAAGAGACATTTATGGGTCGTGACGATCATATTTGTCTGTGTCTCCTGAGAAAGTCAGACGGAAGGAAAGCACGAAAAGCTGTGCAACACCAAAGGGGCTATGCCTCTGGCTATGCCAGTGGTACAAATGAACACTTTCTAGACCAATTATACCTGTCTGCTTTGGTTCACTTTTTCCTTAATTTTTTTTTACTGAAGGCACAATTAGCTGAGGGCTTTTCCAAATGCCAGAGAGTTGAACATTTTTACAAAGACCTTAACGGGAAGACTGGACAAGGATTCAAAGCAGCTTCCAAACACTGCCATCGCATTGCGACTGCAATGATCTCTCAATCATGAAGTATTGGACAGAAGAGGAAATTCCTGCATTTCCGCAATGATTCACTCACCCTATATCATTCCAGCTGACTTTTATGAAATGGAAAATTAAAGGCAATCATCAGTACCATACAGTGACTCATAACAGTTTATTTGATCCCAGGGTCACTGACCCATGGAACAGGATTCAACGTGCCTGTCTGAACACTGCTAACGCACTGCAGCTGCAGCATGACAGCACATAGCTGCAATGGTCCCTCAATGACGAAGTATTGGACAGAAAAGAAAGTTCCTGCATGTTTACAATGATTCGCTCACCCTACAATATTTCAGGTAACTTTCCTGATTGCCAAGAAATGGTTTGTGACATTTAAATTCATCACACGCCCATGGGACAACTTAAATACAGTTTTGTGACTAGAGGCAGAGATATATAAGTAATGTGTAGCTTCCTAAGGAAATGAAATTCAGTTAAAACTCGATCGAACAAAACACAATTTTATGGAGTTCCTGATCTCACAAAGTATTTTGTGATTTCCCAGCAAATATCCATAGGGCTGAAATTAATGAATTAGCTGGGCCACAAAACCCGACTTAACAAAGTTTCTTGGAATAACTGCGTAAAAAGTGGTGATTTCCATTTATTTTGCAAGAGATGGGTTTTTCTTCGAGCGTGCACTCTAACGCTTTAGCCCTATAGCTTTTAGTTTGATCAGGCTGGACGCTCCACTGTGCCCATGCATGGAGCAATGGACTCAGCCGTCAGTAGCGTTCTTACGTACCGGATGATGCTACAGGCGGCGGGTGGCTGGTTTCGTGGCACTAATAGTCTCCTTGCAACTTTCTGCATTGGCCTGCTCGCACAATCACTTCGTTCGTTCTCCACGTATATGTTCGCCCACCATTGCTTCACGTAATGGTCTTTCTGGCTTGCATCACCTGGACAAAGGCGACAAGGGAGCCTCATGTCAGAGCCACCCTCAGGCCGGCCTCACGGACTTTTCACCTGGGCAGCAATCAGATTAATCGCGAGAGCAATGGCCTGGTACTTGTGTTATATGTAACAATTTTAGATTTCAAAGAGCCAAAAATCCCTTTCTCGATTTTACGAACTTCCTGATTTAATGAAATCATTCAAGTGTCCTCATCACTTCGTTAGATCGAGTTTTAACTGAATACCGTAAAATCCGGAGCAAGCACCACTCCCACGGTGAAAGGTAATCGGACAATATTTGGAGGGGGGCCCTTGCTCGGTCACGGATCAAAATTCAATATGGAGGTGGAAGAGCCGCACGTGCTTCCAATGAAATGCGTTTTTGAATAGGCATGCATTCGCTGTCGTTATTAGCCCTTGTCAAGTGAATAAAAACACTGAATGAAGCAGTGTAAAAGGGCGGGAGGCAGAGGGGGGCACTTGCTCGGTCCCATTTGCAGATATTTCAAATATCCAGAAAAAAGGAGGGGGCGCTTGTCGGGCTTTTACTGTAGGTAGGCAGAAGAAATTTTTCAACATCAAGTGTGGATGGTGAAGCTACAACTTAATTACATTCTCAATAGACCTTGTTTGTGCTTTGAGCCAAGTGTCGATAACACCATGTGTAGGCTAGTACCTTCCGACTATTATGAAAGGATGGTGCATTATGGACAGTACCGCTACTGCACCAGAGTGGCAGCTGCACCCTTGCATGTTGCTGTAATCCTATATTCGGGGGACACAGAAAGCATGTTTGCCATGTTATTGTAGCATATAGCAGATATTGTAGCATATAGCAGACAGAAGAGCAGTCTAGCCTACGACATTTTCATTCAATAAGCAAGTTTGACTGGTGAGAGTGACAAGCAATGTTACACGAGGGTCTTCCAGGAAGCGTAAGGCTGCTGGACTGTGCACCCATTGGCCTTTTGCAAAGTTGGTTGCTTGAGCTAACCTCATTCTTGCTGTTCATGCCTTAAATAAAGATGCATATATCATGCTGTATATAGCCATACCTTTTTCATTTACATTTGTGTTTTTATTGCAACTACTTTAAATGTATCACTCTCACAATCCTTATAACCATTACATGGTGCATAATCTTACTGAAGGGCAGCTAAGCAGGCACATGAGATACGCTGAACAAAAGAAGAGTGAACGCTTCTCGTCTTTCAGTTTATATTTTCCGTCCCTACGCTTACATTTTTTTTTTCAGCTTACAATTAGTACAAGGCTTTTTACAAACACACCAAATGCGAGCGCACTAAACACGTTGAAGTGCTGTCTGGTGAACTGTGGCACTTGTATCAAACTAGCGAACGAAGAGCGCCTGCTTCCTCTTGCAAGCAGCTGCAATCCCTTGGAAACATGGAGCGTGATGACACTTCATAATGTAAGCAAATTCGACATTCAAACCTGAACACTTGCGAAATTGCCACAAAGTGAGAGCCATGTGTTCTTTCACATGGCAATCAGGCTTCTTTTATGCGCGAAGAAACTGTTCCCTATTAGTTGATGAGATAATAATAGTAGCAGTATTAATTACGCAAAGCCGAACATTGGAAGAGTTCGTGCAAGTTAACCATGTCGAACTGTAGCGGCTGTAGTGCATGAAAACACACGATCGGTTCTTTCGCAGAAAACTTCTTTCTGCTCGCGCAGCGATCGTGGATGAGCCTCTTGTGCCGCAGTTCGAAATGTTTAGCACGCTCCGTATCCACAACGTAAGAATGGCAACATAGCTATATAATCACGCTCTCTGATATGTAAATGTAACAGGTACGCCGACATTTCAGACTAGCGAAGCAGAACTCGAAATAACAGAGATCGCTACTTACTTGTTGTGGCAAGGCAGCGCATTGCTGCACCTTCGCTCTGTTTCGCCCTCGATGTCCGTCAATCAAGCAAAGGCAGTACTAGACGTTCTCTGAGGCAGTCACGGCGAAGTCGCTACGGGACACCCGTTCACGGACTACGTTGTCAAATGGTTGTCAAGACGAAAGCTGCATGTGCTGCATGACTCGCGGTCATCGTCGTCGGCGCAAAGACAAGTCAGACAAGTGACGAACGCGCACAGCCGACACCGACACCGGTCGGGCGAGGCGTTCCAGAAAGCTCCGCCAAGATGTGACGGCGCCACCATCGAAAATCCCTAGAGATTCTCTCCCTAGGTACCTAGCTGTCGAACACAAAAGGATTTTGTACGCTTTCTAGACGCTCGCGTACATACCTGGTAAGTGCTCCACGATATGAAGCAGCCGGTCTTCGCTCGAGTATAGCGCATCCTCGTAATAAGCAGCACCGGCAGAACACACAGGACGAGCACAAGGCGCAAGCACACTTCAAACAAGGGAAAAATTCACTCAAACTCGGCCTGCTCGGCCCTTCGCGACGCGGCGAGGCAACGTGCAGCAACCGCAAAACAAGAAAAAGTGATACCACGTGGTATCAGCCCCGCAGACGTGTACCGCATTTGCGCATCGCGCTTTCTAACTAAAAACCTGAATTTATGCTTTCAAATATTAAAAAAAAATTAGGTAAATATAATGTACATAAATAGTTGAGGCGTACAATGTCTTGACCTCGGAAAAAAAAAAAGTCGAAATCTAAGCGCGCGAAATTTGAAAAAAGTTTGAACACATGAACAACGATGCTATTAATCGCCACAAAACGTTCGTGTGTCGTGAATTAATGTTATACAATTAGTGCAGATGTCTACACGCGAGATTGTTATGCAATGATTGCGCTTATGTCAAACTAAAAAAGTATCAAATACAACTTTTATCCAGTGCGACGACAAAAAATAAATAAATAAATATATATATATATATATATATATATATATATATATATATATAATATATATTATATATATTAATATATATATATATAATATTCTATATATATATATATCTATATTATTAGTTTTTTCCACAGCCAGGACTTTTTGGGGGGGGGGGGCGGCCCAGCCCCCCCCGAAATTTTGATGGAGGGGGTGTTTATTATATATACCCCCGAAATCATCAAACCATCAAAATTTTGGGGGGGGGCTAGCCCCCCCCCCAAAAAAAAATATATATATATATTTATGTGTGTGTGTGTGTTATAATGCAGAAATTTTGGGGGTGGGCTTCGGCCCCCCCAAACCCCCCTCTGGCTACGGCACTGACAAAAAATGTTTTTGTACTACCACATGTTACCCACTTATGAGCTCGGGTGCTCCTGCAGGTAACATATAGTTCGCTGCCAGGTAACATCCTGCCGTAAACATAAAGGACACATCCTACAGGATACAAGAAGGAATCCTTCGATAGGACGAGGAAGGGTTTCGTAAACATAAAGTAGCGTCCTGCAGGTCACAAAAAGGAAGAGGAACCATAAAGGTCATGTAGGACGTCAATGGGAAACAGAAAGGACATTTCCCGGACATCACCATTTTCATACGGGTGTGTGTGTTTCGGAAGGTTTCGCTAACACTAATGCGACACACACACACACACGCACACGCACGCGCACACATACGCACGCACGCACGCACAAACACACACACAATCGGGTGTGCGAGCTCTCTCTGCTAACTTTCCAACCACGAACATGTACGCTTATAGGAGTGAATTATTCTTTTTTTTCCATTCACATGAATGCCGGCCGAGATTAATGTCTTAATTTTATTGCCGCTTTATGTTTTTGAGGCAGAACTAAAGACGCACGAATCACAGATTTGTTTTCTTAACGCTTGTTCTTTATCCCACAGCTTTTTTATTGGTGCACGACCTCACTTAGACGAATAAAGAATGGTTATGGTTCTGTAGTTTGCGCCGCATTTCAACTAGCGCTTGCCGAGAAGTAGGGTTCAGTAATCGGATTATACAGCGTGTGATCAGCGGCCCTGCCGCAAGCCAACTTTACTTGCGGCTGCTTTTAAATGAGCCCAGGCCACAGTTACCGCTGCTGCTCGTACATGAGCGGAAAGGAAAAAAAAACACCAGACACGTGAAGATATGCGTGTCTAAAGGGTGGGAGCATTGTGGGAGCATGAAAATGACAAGCGGAGCGAGAAGCATCCGAAGATTGAAAGTTGCTTTAGCTGGCGGGAATACATACTCACTTATAATATCTATCTTTAACGACCGAAAGGCTTGCATACCGCATATCTTGCCCTCAGAAAGAACACCAGCATGCCCTAGAGGTTGGCTCACTAAAAAAAAAAGGGTAATATACGAATGTTACCCATTGCCGAGATATAAAACCCCCGGAGGTCGCGGGATGGAATGCCGACCACGGCGGCTGCATTTTCGGTGGAGGCAAAAATGCTCGAGGCCCGTGTACCTAGATTGAGGTGCACGTTAAAGAACCACAGGTGGCCGAAATTTCCGGAGCCCTCCAATACGGCGTCCCTCGTAATCATCATGCCACACGCGCTTCTTTTTTTCTGTGCTTAATTATGCAACCAGCCCTTTAAACGCGTAACCACAGCCTTGCACAGGTTGCGCTGGAATCAGTTTAGAAGTTTACGGGACGATTGCGTGCACAATGCGAAAAATAGAGTTTACTCTGGAACTAACACAGCCACCAGCGATGACGCTGGAATCTGCGATGCCACACGTATAAGTGTCGACTCGCCTTACCGCAGATTAGATTACGGACGGACGACGATCGTTATTACCGCTATCAGTGTACAGCGTGTATTGCTTGTACATGACTTTTCATTTCCTGGGCACAAGTTCGCCCAATAGAAAGTTTTCTTCTGTACCAGCTCGTGTACCGCGCACTTTACTGTGACGACTACGTGACAATACAGTGGTTTTGGGACGTAAATCCCCATACAATGATAATATTATGCGATCTAAAATATTGCGTACGCATGTAAGAACTATGTCACAAAAAGGCGAGACGTTGCAACTTTTCGACTACAGATATTTTGACAGCATCTATTTTTGCATGCAAAGCAAGCGATAAATGATGTTGAAGAATTCACGGACGATATAAAATATTAGAAACGATGATTCTTGTAGCACGCAAAGAACGACCTATCGGTAACGAACACGACACTACCGAAATGCTGGCTCTTTAGCCGTGAACCTTTTCATAAAAAACCCTGGTTTCTTTGTAGTATCATTGACACTTAATCTGGGTATAAATTCGCTGAGAAAATAAAAGAAATATATTCAACTGACTACGTGATGTCACGCACGCGAACGTAATCGTACTCAAGTTCGCGTTCACTGCATTGGCTGAGCCATTTCTCATCGTATACGTTTTATTAAGAACGTTGTTGGCACGTGACTGGCTAAAGCTTTATACGAAGCATAATAGTCATACGGAAAATCCTTGAAAAATGTTATGCTTGGTAGGACAGTGCACTATAGTAAAAAAAAAGAACACTCACACGTTTAAAATTCGCGACTTGCGCATAAAATAAGTGCTTGGGCTTATAGGCGTCAACCATTTCAGCGATTTTCGGTTCGCAACCGCACGCACAACAATATATATGGGCCCTCCGAGATCAATAATAAATATCCTCAATCTGCACGACACCACCAACAATGCGAATTATTGAACCATAGGAGAATACAGTAAAAAAAAAAGAAAAAATGCTAGCTTGACGCGTCACACCGCTCTCTGAACTTTTTCCTTGTTTACCCGTTTTTCTCAATAATCGCTTTCGCGATCTTCTATTTTTCTCTTCTGTACGACGCATAAAAGCGCCTGATGGTGCACAAGAAAGTGGCATTTTCGCACACCATTTATTACGCACTTTCTCGGAAAACCGGCACTGCGGTATATCTCCTTAACGTCCATCTCTTCTTGATTTCTTACCTCGCAAGATGAAGCCCGAATCCTCAGCTTATAAACAACGTTGACCGGCGTATTTTTCGAGCTCATTTCTCTGGATTTTCGGCAAAAAACAAGCTCTGCAGCGTTTCCTCTGCGCCAACAACAGCGAGCGGAAAACGATACCCTGAGCGAGCGATCGAAGAGCCTCGCGGATCTACGCCGATCGCTTGCGTCTTATCTTCTTTTCTCAGTGCAATTCTAACACGCCTCTTCTTTTTTTTCTCTTATCATGCTACTCTCCTTTTGTTTACGTCTTCATCGCTGTACCAGTCAACCGCGATGCGCAAGCTCCAAATTCACCTTGGTGAAAACGAGCGGCGCGCGTTCTCGCAAATATACGCACTCCGATGTTTCCCCGCGAGCTTAAATATGCGCATAACTAAACGGTGCCATCTAAGGAACGTGTGCTAAACTAATGTAAAGAAAAAAGAAAGGTTTTCTTTCAAAATGCGAATTACTCCCCCCCCACCCCGTACCCTGGTTTTCAAACAGAAAGGAACTGAACCTGGGGAAAGTGCAAACACTAAATGCGTCAGAAGGCGTGCGGAATGCGTCCGTGAAAAGAAAGGGGTGATTCTTTAAACCACAGCGAGCACTGTGCCCTGAAAAAAGTGAAAGGCGTGGCTGCATGAGTCGTATGCGCCGGTTTCGTGTTCAGGAGCGAGTTGTGTAGGGTGTGAGGGCATATTAGAAAGCTGTGCATATAGTGACTTGCACGTGGCAGATACGTCGGTGCATCTCTTAAAGGGGTACTGACAAAAAAAAATTCTCGACTCGCGTTTTTTTGTTGTTTTTTTGCGGAAATTAGTTGCTAGGGGCCTGTTAGTCATAACACGTAACATCGTATGCTGCAACGCGAGACTAATAATTAATTACAGGCTCCTCATTACCGACCAGTCTCTGTTTCGGTTTGAGAGAGCTCCAAAAACGACAAGCCGCCGGGTGCAACTACCACCACCTAGCGTGTGCAACGCTCGACCACGTCAGTACACATAACTGTGACGTACTTTCGCACGGTCGACATCAAGAAGTCCTTTCGAACAGGAAACGGGAAAATAGTGTCGCCAAACACAAAACTTTCAACGCGTGCGCCCCGTTCACGGGCTCGCGAGGTGCAGTCCAAAAGTAGTCTGCTGGCACAAGAGCGTCAACAGAGAAATGGCGACTATGACATCATCATAACTTGTTGTACCGGCTGCAGCGTGGTGACGTTGGTGAAGTACGAGGGTCACCTTCGAGTCACTTTCAAGGGCGTCAATGACGCGAGGTGCGGCGTATAGCGCTAGATCGCGCACGCGAACGTGAAACTTCATATAAAATACCTTCCAAGCAATATTCGCTGTCGATATTTCACAGATGATATACGCATGTTCACGGGAATCGATCCCACAGGCTATCTCGCCCGCGAAATTTTGTCATTACCCCTATGATACGTTATTCAGCAATTTATTTAAATATTCCTAATGAACAAATAATTAATTACGAAACAGAAAGTTGTCGGTGACAGTTGTGTCGCCTTCGCTGGCGTGCGCGCACGCAGAAAAATCGTGCCGCAACGCTTTCGGAAAGGTACGCAACATAAGAAGCATGGGGCACGCAAAAACATAGCTACATAAATGGAGGACAACCTTAACCTAGATAACCTAGAATATTATACCAGCTAAATAGCCAAACTTTTACAGGCTGCAGCAGCAGTTCTCTCGATTTTTCCGATCGTGCAAGGGCTACTGAAATTTTTTACCCTGTCCGCGTCTCACGCGCTGTTTTTCACTTCACAATACCAGACACCAGTTAGCCAAAGCCGCTTTCCCATGCAGTTAATGTCCAGTTTGACCATATTTGGCGCGTCGTCCAGATAAGCGGTCAGGCTTAGCGCCACTATAAAAATCTGAGCAATGATGCGCTGTCTCGAGCGAACATACCGCATTGTTTACGAATGGAAGCGTCAGCCATATCGGCACAGTTAGCCAACGCAGAAACCACAGAAAAAGACATGGCTGATCCCTCCGTCATAGGAATCGGTATAACACGTAAGTGAAACGTGTCTTCACAGAAGTTGTGCATATCACAGAAGTTGTGCATATATGAGAGCTTCTCAATGTCTATTGGTGTTTGGCAGCTATAGCACCGTTTGACGTCGATGCACCCATGTTGACGCCTAGTGGCATGTCTCCATCGCGACGACTAACGCCCATGATCATGATTACACCGTTGTGGTAGCTGAAGTTGTGAACATATATTTGGAATCAGCGAATCGTGAATCGTGCGTAAAGATGACATCAACAAGCTCATAATCAACACTGGTACCCGATAAGCACTTCAGCCACTTCTTCAAATTGTCGTCAGTTAAGGAGAGAAGCGGCACGGTGTGCGCTTACTAGTAATGGGTTACCAACGCCTGTGTTCATGCATACACTACCACACAGCGCTTCAGCAACACGGGAGGCAGAGGTTCGTAGCTTGAGCCGCAAACGCGTGCGTCCCTCTGGCCTCTGTCTCGCTCCACCAAGGCACGACATTCGCCCGTCAAAACTGTGTCCTTTCTTCAACACGTATTGCAGCAGTTCTGTTAGTCGGTGCTCTCGCAATCGAAGCAGTCGGCGACGGAGAAGTCCCGTTGGTGCATGTGGAAGCTGCACTACTCCGATGAGCCGGCGCACGCTACCACGAAGCGAAAGGCAACGAACGTAACTGCGTCTAGGTTCCCTCGGCCATAGAGTTTCCTACAATACTTACTAGAGGGAACTCTGGCGCTAGTGTCTATGGGAGCTGCAACGCATGACGCTTCAGCCAGCATGGGAATGATGGGTAGTACACAAATTTGTCTAAACTTCGTTCTTTCGGCTCCGTTTGGCTCCACGTCGGCTGCATCCGCTTTGTCGCAAAACTAAATTCAGCAAAAGTCAGCAGTTCCACTTCACCACTTTAACTTTTTTAGGCTAACCAAATCAAACCTGGTCACGAAGTTCACAACGGTCTATTCTTTTATCCGAAACGAACGCAAAAACACGGCAATAAACAAAAGCCACAAGTACGTTTGAAGCCGCAAGAACGAAGACTAGGCAAATTTGTGTACTACCCATCATTCCCATGGTAGCTGAACGATCGCAGCGCCAGAGTCCCCTCTAGTTAATTTTAGGAAACTCTATGCCCTCGGCGACGCCAGCGCGGCCAATGTCCCTCGCTGGTATCGAGACGCTTAACCATGACCTCCGCTATCGCGCGATCTCGGAGTAAGCGCTAGTAAATGTCCATCGTGACGCATTACTTCTTTTTACCTCCTCACAGACGACGGCACCACCCCTCTCCGCCCCGCCTACCTACGCCGCCACAGAGAGCACCGTGCGAAAGAGGATGTGTGAAAGATATAAGGGGCGTTCGTGAAGTGTCCGTCATCTGCCAAGTTGGCTTATTCGGTTGAGCGTCGGGCGCTTACCGTCGCGGCCGCAAAGTGATGGGTTCGATTCCCAGCTGCGGATCTTTTTCTTAGCTTTTTTTTTCTTTCTCACCCTTTGGCGCCCATTTTATCAACGTCATAACCGTGACGGAAGTAGTTGGTTGACCCCGGCATAAAACACTTTCGTGTTAACAAGTCTTAGTTTCGCCGCAAGGGCGAAGCAACGAATGCGATAGCAAGAAACTAATGCTATACGAAGTGAGGCTCGTCAATGGATACTCTCAGTTTGAACAGCGCTCCTGTTACAAAGGCGGCCGAAGCAGCGAAGGAAACTAGCGTGCTTCAAATGTCGAGCTGTGACACTTGATAGTTCGCGCTCATCTTCTGTTCGTTCGTTTAGCGGCGTTCCTTGAGCTCGAGTGACCTTCGTACGCTCCTTAACATGAGCGCGGACATCACGGTGAAAGCTCGAAACATCCCTCTTCCCCTCACCACGAGAAAAACGCGCGAGCAGACAGCGGAAGGGCAAGGTTCCCCCTGCGCAAATATAGGAAGAAGCGAGCGAGCTCGCCGACGAGTTTTGAATGCGTTCGTCGCGCTCTCCTCGCGCCATCTCGCTGGTATTGAAGAAACGCTTATAAGCGCCTGCCGTCTCTGAGTTCTGCCAGCGGTAAAGGGTGTATATATAACGCTCGCCGTTAGCTACCTGAAAGATCTGCGCTTTCTGGCGTAGTGGTTAGCGCCGCGCGCTGCGGAATGAGAGGTCGCTGGTTCGATTCCGCGCTTCGGAAACATTTTTCTGAATTATTTTTCTTTGGGACTTTCATATATATATATATATATATATATATATATATATATATATATATATATATATACTTATAGGTATACGGTGCATGACGTCGGCGACGGCAAAATCCAGCCGACACTGTCCATATAATTGTTATCGCAATAAAAATTTCAGTTTCGCCGCACGGGCGAAGCAATGAATGCGATAGTAACAAATTGTAAAGCCACGCGAAGAACGGCAAGTAGCTCGATACTTGCCGCGGGCCGCTGAAGCGCAAAGAACGCAGGAAAAGAACGCACACAGGACGAACGCGAACTAACAACGGTCACAGCTCGGCACCTGTAGCGCGCTGCTCAAACACAAGGAACGACGCTCGAAAAGAACGCACAGGTAAACACAAGACGAGCGCGAACAAACAACTGTCGCAGTTGTTGCTTCTTCGTGTTTGAGCAGCGCGCTACAACCCAACGCTCTTAGATATTTTTTTTTCTTGAAAAGTGCGGCGCGTTCAGTGACCCACCCGCGTTTCCTGCCGAACAGTGGCGTTCGACGTAGTGTTTACCCGTCGTTCCAAATCGCGGGTGGGGACAGAAATGGGCGACTTTTTAGTGCGCGTCTCAAGGGCGAGCTTTCACATTGTAGCAAAATCTAGGAGCGTTGCTTTAAAGCGGGCCCTTTGGGCTGAACTTCCTCGCTCTGCGTACCGCCAGCGATAAATGATGTATATAAATAGCTCGCCGTTAGTACCCTGAAGAGCGAATATCGTGTAGCCTAGTTGTATAAGGCGCTAAGATGTGGACCGAGGGGTCGCAGGTTGGAATCCCGGCGGCGCGCTTCGGAAACTTTCTTCTGATTTAATTTCTTTCTGGCTTCTATTTCTACATACCTACATATACATATCCGGGACATGATGACGACAGAAAAAACCCGCTGATATGGTCCATATAATTAATATCGCAGTAATATGTCCAGTGCAGGACACACAGTCACCGATTCGCTCGCTCGCACAGCATTACTGCTGCTCCTAGCCAGACGGCCTGAAGGATTAGACGAAGGCTCCTTAACATATATGCCCAGTGTCCTACATGTAGGACGCTTCTTCGATGTGCTTTAAAATTGCTACTTCTTTAGGTGAAGACTGGAGCCATTTATAGCAAATGAAGCAGGTGTCTGCCGAAACATTTGCTATAGCCTACACATTGCTTGCCCTTAATATTACCACGTACGGATATCTTCATCTGAGCGAAAGTGTACTCTGTACGGGAGATGCCATGGAGCGGAGGATAGCCTAAGTTATGACGCTTTCTTTTTCTTCAAATTATTGCAAAAATCCCGAGTCGAGTCGAAAAAACTTTATTGCAAGGGAATTCAGGACCTCCAAGGCCCCCTGGGTCCCCGCGCGACCCCACCACACTCAAACGCTCATGTCTAATACGTCCATGACGTTGGCAGCCCGGCGGGCGGCGATCTTCTGCATTGCCGGGTCCGTGGAGCGTAGCGAGGTCTCCCAGTCCTCCCAGGTTTTGAGTGGCTCCGACCCGCCG
This sequence comes from Rhipicephalus sanguineus, assembly GCF_013339695.2. Taxonomy (NCBI): domain Eukaryota; kingdom Metazoa; phylum Arthropoda; class Arachnida; order Ixodida; family Ixodidae; genus Rhipicephalus; species Rhipicephalus sanguineus. The sequence goes on along the minus strand of NC_051178.1, from coordinate 10,755,803 downwards.
GGAGGAGAAGAAGACGGACAGGCCAGGAGAATGTGGGTTAGGTTTGCCCTCGGTGCATTGCACAGAGGGCAGGAAGGTGGGGTGGGCACTAACCTGACAGTAAATAAATTTTTTGTACGTTTTGTTGAGGGCACAAATCCTGTATGTGTGAATAAAAATGTTTGTTTGCTCAATTTTTACGATCTTGAGAATATATGGGTTAACGCCTTCTTCTCGTATATTTACAGCGCAGCGCGCTCAGGTCAACACCCCTGCAGATCGTACGCTTGAAAAGGGGATCTTGCTTAAAAGATATGATGAAACATCGAAGAATTATATGTCAAGATAAACGCAATACGGCTTGCCACAACGGTAATTATATGTCCAATACAACTTTCAAAATACAACCATCTAAATCATGCAGGCCTGAAGAGATGGCATACATTATACTTAGCAGCTTCATTTGACTCCGTGCTAAATGTCAAATTCCTGTCAGTATTTCGAGTTATTACATACTCTTTTAATCTGTGTGCACGCTCTCTACCAGGGTCAGCATTTGTAACCTCCTTGGTCAGCATAGATAGTCCTTTAAATTGTTCACCTTATGTTCTAAACACACGTTGAACATTTCAACGCTCCTTTCGAAGAGTATAGAATGTAGCACTCGCAATCATTTCACTTTATTAGGAAGAAGGCCTTATAAGGCCGATGAGGCGGAAAATCCGATGTTCGTCGTCAGGGCACACTCAGTCACGTTACGGCGGCGCGCCACTTGCAAAATAGAGTTGCAAAATAGAGTTCACAGAATAGGCGGCACCGGCGTGCACTATAGCGTAACGAGAAAGTTTTCCTGGAGGAAAGGGGGGGGGCAGGGGGGTCAACCAACCCTCATGCATGTCGTGCGTGTGTTTATGTGTGTTCGCGTGTTTATACACACATGCAAAATTGAAAAATATTGGGAAGGGAAGGAGGGCGGTTTCAACCGGCCAGAACTCCCCCCCTCCCCCTTACTCCGCCAGTGCCCGAGTGTGTATAAAAAGATGGTTGATCCCTCTGTCATAGGAATCGGTATAACACGAAAGTGAAACGTATCCTCACAGAAGTAGTGGTGCCTAGTGGCACATCTCCGTGGCGACGACTAACGCCCATGATCATGATTTAACCCTTGCGGTAGCTGAAGTTCTTAACATATACGTGGACACCGCATATGGTGAATCCCGCTCAAATATGGCATCAACGAGCACATAAAAACACTGATAGTCGATATGCACTCCTCCAAAGCGTCGTGAAAGGCGAAGAGAAACGCTACGCGCGTTGTGTCTTCCCTCACAGGGCGAGCGCGGAACGCGGTGCGACAGCCAGGCGAGCGTCGGAGAGCTAATAAAGACGATAGTCTTTCTTAGGGAACTTAAACGCAGAAATTTTGGTCTCCCTTTCTGTCACAAAGGAAAGTTTATTGAACCTGTACACGCAAGCGCATGAGACGTTTATAAACTAAATACTTATAAATTGCGTCAATGTAACTTATACATCTATCTTTCTGTTTGTCGGCACGCCACCCGATTCAGCTACCCGGCCAAAGTTGAACCACTTGCTTACTGCCCACCCATCTTGAACTGGTACAGCTGTTCATACTTGTGAACGTTGTCGATCAAAAAGTAAATATTACGCATATCTAAGGCGCAACATCATTAGGAAAGTATTAGGCGGTGTGTTCCTTTAATAGAAAATACATAGATACGCAATTTTAAAGACCCTAGTTTCTTAAGCTGCGCTGAAAATGCGACTGCGCTGAAACTTGTCTTCCTCCATGCCCTCTGCACAAGCTCATGTTGTGTTTCGGTTTCGGTTCAGTATTGCATTGTACGAATGACAGAAGGCGCCGCTCTGGCATTCCGGTTTTACCCAGGCGACGTGTAAATAAGAGAGTTTGTGGAGAGTACTCGTTAAATGCGGACGTTTCTTCTCCTTCGGCGCATCGCGCCAAACAGCGTGTTCGGGCTGGCCGGCGTCCCCACCGGTCGCGTTGGTCACCGCCGGTCTTCGCCTGCCGCTGCGCCGGGACTACCAGCCCGCAACACAGCATTCATGTTTCCCGACGTATTGCCAGATGGCGTCCATATCTCACGCAGCGCCTCTTTTGTCGTCTTTAGACGACATTTGCAGCGAAGCACGCAGACACGCGGCCAATTTTTTTTAAACATGGATGGATGCTATGAGCGAGGCTTGGCCTAAAGGTACCGCCTCGCGATGTGTTAAACGAAATTACACTTATATTGGAAAACGCGCCGAATGGGACTCTCGCAGCAACGGTGCACTTTTGTTTTTCGAGCCTGGTGGCACACACGTCACCACCCCGTTATAAAGGGGACGCTGATAGCATCCATCCATCCATCCATCCATGCAAGAGCACTGTGAGAGGAAAGTGTGAAAAACAAAAGGCGCGTTCATGTAGCCTCCGGTATGTGTTTGGCGGTAGCTCAGTGGGCTAAACGCCCGCCAGCCATCGTCACGGACCGAGAGGTCATGGGTTCGACTCCTGTCGACGGAACTGTTTCTTATAGTTTTTTGTCTTTGCCATTTCATGGCGTTCATTTGGTGACGTATTTCCATGACGGAAATACGTCATGGAAATACGCACATAGAAACTGTCCGATTTCTCACAACTTCCGACGAAAATTTACTACGTCAATGTTTGAGTTAAGCATGTAGGGTTTCCCCGGCTCGAGTAGAATCTTCTTGGGGAGAATCGCAAACTCGGTGTTCCAGGTACGCGCAACCCTTTGTTGCGCTTTATCGACTTCCTACTTGTTACGGCAGTTGAGATACGTGTCATCTGCTGCTACTTCTGTCAGATTGTTTTTCCCTTCATATGTGGCGACGAAGGCTCTGGAGGAGCGCCGGTGGGAGGATCGATCATGCGCCGGGAATTCGAACCTGCGACCCCTCGCATCGCAGCCGCGAGGCCTTGGACGATTACGCCATGTGTCATTCGTTATCTAGGATACTAATAGAAGAATACAAACGCACGGGACGACACATCTAGCGAATTTAAAATTATGCGAGACGCGGGCTATGCTGCAGCGTTGCCCACGCTGCGTTTGTGTCGCATCGCTGGCGACCCACGCTAGTTTTCCATTTTGGGGTTGTAGCGCCGCGCCACTCGTGGCCAGTCGGCCAGGCAAAAGGCAAATCATCCCGTGGCTCGTCGTGGCGTGAGCTAATGGCAACGCTTTCGCTCTTGTAGGCTCATGCAGGGTGCACGAAAACCAAAAATGAAAAACGAAAAAAAACGATATTTTTGACCGGAACGAAAACGTAACCGAAACTTTATCTATTATATCTATTCTTTCTATCTATTATATCTATCTATTATATCTATTATTTATCTATTTATCTATTATATCTATTATATCTATTTATCTATTCGTTCCGGAGTGAAACCGAAATTTTTAAAATCATTTTTCGGTTCACGAGAAAACTTGGCAATCCGGAACAACTGGGGTCAGGCAACGTGAGCGATTATGCATATCTTAGGGTATTAGCGACGTACCTCAGGCAGGAATTCCAAAGCAAAGATGTACCGAAATTGTGCGAAAAACGAAAACAGTGGCAACCAGAGATATTTATATTAACGCAAGTGGACTTTTGCGCGTCTCTCACGCAGGCCAGTGTGGTCAGGGCATTGTCGGCGCTGAAGTTTGTTGCAGTGAAAGCCGTTATGAGATCACAATAGCCGATTTTGGCGCCAAATTGTCCGCCGCCGCTGGTGTCCGTAACCGCCATCACGTGAAGTAATCAAAAATGAAATGAGAAACGAATTTCTAGGATCGGATGGGATCGGCAACCGCGCCCTCTGCGTGGCAGACGGGTATTCTACCACAGTCCCACCCTGGTGCTTGTAGCTCCTTCGCAAAAATACTCTATACAGGCGTCATGTCGGGCAGGGAATTGTGTTAACGTATGTAATGTAGCATGGCAGAAGAGAACAACCTGGCATCACGCAGAGCGAATTGCGCAACGAGTCGGTCGTTCAATGCTTCCAACCCGTTACAAAGAGCTCAGCCACAATTTTTCATCGTCATGAGCCGCAGCCAGGGTGTCGGAACGGAACGAAAACCGATAACGAAAAACGAAAAAAACAATATTTTTGACCGGAACGAAAACGTAACCGAAACTTTATCTATCATTTCGTTCCGGAGTAAAACCGAAATTTTTTTAATCGTTTTTCGGTTCACAAGAAAACTTCGAAATCCGGAACAACTGAGCTCATGCGACGTGAGCAGTTATGCGTATCCCAGGGTACAGTATTAGCGCGTACCTCAGACAGGAATTCCAAAGCAAAGATATGTTGAAATTGTGTGAAAAACGAAAACAATGGCAATCAGAGATGTTTATATTAACGCGAGTTGACTTTCGCGTGCCTGTCACGCAGGCCAAAGTGGAGAGGGCACTGTCGGCGCTGAAGTTTGTTACAGCGAACGCTGTTATGAGATCGCAACAGCTGACTTTGGCACCATAGTTGTCCGCCGCCGCCGGTGTCCGTGACCGCTATCACGTGATATAAGAAAAAATTAAAGGAGAAACAAATTTCTAGGTTCGGATGGGATTTTAACCCGCGCCCTCTGTGTAGCAGTCGGGTCTTCCACCAGAGCGCCACGCTGGTGCATGTAACTCCTTCACAAAAACACTGTCTCTCTGGGGCTTGTAACTCCTTCACAAAAACACTCTATACAGGCGTCACGTGGGGCAAGGAATCGCGTTAGCATATGTAATATAGCGTGGCAGAAGAGGAAAATAACATCGAGTCATCAGAAAATGCTAGTAGCGCAAAGAGTGTGTGCTTTAGTGCAGGGCTTAAAGTCAGGGGGAGCTCGGGGGGGGGGGGGGATAGGGGGGGGGGTGGGCCCCTCTTCCATTTCTTAAGGAGGGGTTCTATGCATGTGTGTATGTATGTATATAGGATGCCGCCATCTGAGGGCCCCCCCTCCAATGAAGGAAGACCTTAAGCCCTGCTTTAATGCTCCCACCAGTGTTGCGGAGTCGTCCCACCAGAATTGGAATCACTCCCGAATCGTTCCACATTTTCCCAATCCCGGAATGGAATGGGGACAACGCTTGGAGGAATGGAATGAGAATGGAATTAAGCGCCTTTTGCACAGAATGGAATGGCAGTAGAATTACGCCTTTTTCCAAAAAAGAGCACGGTTTCTTCTACGTCCTGTTTTTCAAAATTCAAACATTAGTAATTAAGAGCCTCGAAATTAACAATAAAGTAGTATATTTAAAATGGATTGGCTAATTACACGCACGGTGCATTCTTAAGCAACACGCCTGCTACTAACCGAGGCATAAATTAGTGTACAAACAAATGCACTATCCCAGCAGACACAGAAGGGAGAAAACAAATTATTTCTGCGCGTTGGTTCCCATTCATACCCCCACGCAAAAGTGGCGAATACTCTATGCACAGCCTGATATTTATCTCACGAGCAGTTTAGTACCTGACATACGTAAATAACCTTTGCAACGAGGAAGACATTGCATACCTGCGCACAGGTGAACACAGAAAGTTCTCCTCACCCTATCTATCCTTGCGACGCGCGCTTGACAAGCATGAGTGCTGATGAGCAGTGCGGCCCAGCGTTCCGTTTTCAATGCAAAGACACAAGGTGCCCGAGCGGTGCACTGTTCCAATTAATGCCAGCAGATCTAGAGGGTTTTCTTCCCCATTAACCAGATCTTAGTTTTCTCCGTATTCCCGACCGCTCCAGACGCGTGGCAAAACTGCTTAGCCTCCATGAATACTATGTGTGTGACCAAAAAAAAAAAAAACGCTATGTCGTAATTTTAGCATTGGCACATTTAAGCTTAAACAATAATAAAACACCACCATTCGTTCAAACACGCTCACCATGCAAATACTATAGGTAGCGCTAGAACTGCCCCTATGGGAATTAGTAGGGCAGTTGTACTGCACGAGATATGTCACCAAGCTACTATCCCTCGACCTTGGTAACGTGTTTTGCGTACTTTTGCAGTTCTTAATGCATCTGATGACATCAGCTTTATGGGGTGTTCATTCTTAACTCAATAAAACTATCAAGATGCCTTTCCTACGTTGAAGAATTGCAGGAATGGAATTGAGCTGCCCGGCCATTCCCACTGTCCGAATGGGCTAAGTTTTCTATTCCGAGGAATTGAAAGGAATGGAATTGCTGGAAGTTCTAATTCCCCGGAATGGAATTGGAAGGGAATGGAGGCGCACATTCCGCAACACTGCTTCCCACCCACTGCGAAGTGCCCAGCCATAATACTTCATCATCATAAGCCACATCACAAAGTGTTCATAACGCCATACAGATGTGTAGCGGGTACCACGATTCTCCGAAGAATGACGAAAAATGGCATAGTGGTAACTTCGCTACTTCAGAAATATTGTGACCATTTATGGCGTAGTGGGTATCTTGCATGTGTACTTGTATTAGTTGCCCCAAGAGACTCTACAATGGGCTCTACAAACTCCGCTCTTCCATCTTTCGCTGTGACTGCTGCGTATTCCGCGCAAGCCTAGCTATCTTTCTATCAGAACAGCGGTCTCCCACATCAGAGAGTACACTCAATGACGTGCTGCTTCTGAGATCGTGCTCACTCTCTTGACACAAAGCATTGAGCCCACTAAAAAAATTCGTGTTTGTCTTTTGAGAAAATAAATACTACGACTTTGAAATTAATACTGGTTTGTGCTAGTTGGTAGGAATTCGTGGTACAATTACTTCCACTACTCTGAAGAACGTGTTTTACCCTTGCTTCAATTTCTTAAGAGGAGGGCAAGTAACTACATCACAAATGCAATGTTTTTTATGATTATCTTTACTTCGAATTTTTGCATAAAAAACCGTTACGAACCGTTACGGAACGTTTTTTTTTTTCGATCCGGAACAGAAACGGAACGGAACTTTTTGCGGTAGAAGGAAACTAAAACCGAAACGAAAAACATTTCGTTCCGACACCCAGGCCGCAGCACAAAGTGCACATAATGCCTTACATATGCGTAGTGGGTACCACGACGATCCAAAGAATGACGAAAAATGGCACATTGGGTGTTTCGCTACTTCAGAAAAATTACTATGATTTATAGCGTAGTGAGTACCTTGCACGTGTACTTGTATTAGTTGTCCCAAGAGAGTCTACAACGGGCTCTGGAAAGGCCGCTCTTCCAGCTTTCGCTGTGACGGTGCTGCGTGTTTCGCGCAAACCTGGCGAATTTTTTTTATCAGAACAGCAGTCTCGCACATCAGAGAGTACAGTCAAGACATGCTGCTTCTGAGATCGTGCTCACTCCCTTGACACAAAGCACTGAGTCCGCTAAAAAAATCGTAATTGACTTTCGAGAAAATAAATACTGTGGCCATGGTTCCTCAATACTTTATCAATGCTATGACTTTAAAGTGTATACTGATTTGTGCTAGTTGGTAGGAATTCGTGGTACAGTTACTTTCGCTCCTCTGAAGAACGTGTTTTACCCCTGTCCCACTTTCTTAAAAGGAGGGCAAGTAACTATCACAAGTCCAATGTTTTTTTTATGATTACCTCAACTTCAAATTTTTGCATAAAAAAAAAACGTTACGAACCGTTACGGAGCATTTTAAATTCGTTCCGGAAAAAAAACGGAACAGAACTTTTTGCGGTGGAACGAAACTAAAACCGAAACGAAAAACATTTCGTTCCGACACCCTGAGCTCATGCCACATGGGGTAAGAAACTAGACGGCTGAGCTAGAATCGCGGTATATATCATACACCGTGACCAGAGTGCTCAGGCTAAAATTACAGCGCAAACGCACAAGACACCCACATAGAAAAGTACGACAGAAGCATTGACTAACAACTGCTTTATTCTTTCATGCACCAATGCATTTGCCCAAGGCGACCTTACCGCACATGCGCACACAACAACAGCTCGAAACCAAAACATGTAACAAGGATGTATTAGATACGCGAAGACATGAAATCATATTCAATTGGGTACAGGAACAAAGAAATCAAGAAGTAGGAAGAACAAAGAAGTACGTTTGCGCTGTAATTTTAACCTCAGGAATATCTACCATCAACATCAGCATCATCATCAGCCTGTCTACGCCCACTGCAGGGCAAAGGCCTCTCCCATGTTCCGCCAATATCTACCGACTAGAGCCAAATGACGTTTTATTTTAGTGACCAGTGGTGCGATCTTGTACGCATTCCAAATAAACACGGAGGCGTGGCGTTACATCCAGCCGCACGCGAATGGCCCATTTGAACCGCGACAGACGTCACGGCTCTGCATTGACCAATCGCGTGCGATCCCGTGCGGTCACGTGCGGCTGGATGTAATGCCACGCCTCCGTGTTTATTTTGTAACGCGTACAAGATCGCACCACTGAATCGACGCCAGCACGGAACGCGAGCCGTGGCATCACGTGGCACTGTGAAGTGCTGTCTTTATTTTCTTCTCTTGCGGTCACGCGCTCTCATGTTTTGTTCGCCATCCAAAAGAAGGCGCTACAGGGTCTTGGGAAAACGCGAGCGCAAGAGTCCGACAGTGGCTTGCGTTCTGCGCATGTGCCATAGCGGCTCGCTAATTTCCTCGTCTAAAATTCTAAATGTCTCTAGTGTTTCGCCGGAGTTGCGATGTGTGCCTCTGAATTGCATTTTGACATACAGGGCGTGGTCGACCCTTCTCGCGCGTTTATTTGTTGAGGGGGTTTCGTACGGCTTGTACTTTCACGGCAAAGTTTGCGTTGAAGCTATAGACCGCACGAAGGTCACCTTGTTCGCTGCAGGGCCGCGTTCGCGAAAGGAGTGAGCTGCTATCTAGAGGAGCCGAAGTACGGGCTAGATAAAGTAACAACTGCGAAAGTTAGCGCTCGTCCTGCGTCATTTGTTCTTGAGCCGCGCGCAGGAAATTTCAAGCTGCTTGCCGTTGTTCCTGTGACATTCCAATTTCTTGCTATCGCATTCACTGCTTCGTCCTTGAGTTGAAACTGTGACTTTTTATTGTCGTTTCTTTATTGTCCATTCATTTAACTACATTTAACACGAAAGTGTTTAATGCCGGGTTGCACCAATACTTTAATGGCGTCATTTTCGTCACGGAAGTGACGTCGGTAAAATGCACACGAACAGATGGCAAAGACAAGCAAGAAGAAAAAGTTATGTTGATTCAAATGACCTGAGAGTTGAACGCAGGACCTCTCGGTCTGCTATGACAGGCACCGGGTTCTCTACCCAGTGCGGTACCGACACACATACATAAGGCTTTGTAAACGCGTTTTACATCTCTGACACCTTCTCCATCTCACAGTGCTTATGGTTGCCGGGGTCGGTGTCGCCATCTGGGAGCGGTGAAGTACTACATGTTGCCGTAAATGCGGGCCGACAGGGAGAGCTTCGGTAGTTTTAGCGCAACGGAGTCTTTAGGTGCAATATCATAGGAAACTCTATGGTCGGTGTACATCGTGATTCCGTTTGGTGACAACGCGGTTACGTGCTTTGCCTTCCGCATCCTGTTAGCATGTGACGCCTCGACGCCAGAAAAGTGCAGGTTCCACATGCACCAAAGACGTTTCTTCGCCACCTACTACTCCGACTGCGATAGCGCCGACTAACAAAGCTCCTGCAATAAGTGCAACAGAACGACAACGACGTTGACAGACGAATGTCGCGCAGTGAGCGCTTTGGTGCAGCGAGAGAGGCGTCAGCTGTTAGCGGATCCGTTACGCGCAACCGATCTACACGTGTGGCTATACGTGTAAACAATCCGTTACATGTATAGCCAATTCCTTTCGCAAACCGTGCCCGAATGTCTGGGAAGCTTCCAAATTATTCTACAATCTTCCGATAGGCCTGAGCGCGCAAAACGCGAACAGTTGAGTGTGTTTTGGAATTAGCGCATCCCCCAGCGATAAGACTCGAATGTTTGATGTAAGATGTATAAATCTGATCTGCCCCTAGCCGCAGATCATATTATCGATGGACAACGCTCTGCTCGTCGCTATCAGCGCCCAGTGTGCATTGCTTGCAGTGCGACTTTTCGTTTCCCGGCCACAAGTTCGGCCAAATAAAGAGTTTCATCTTCGACACGGCGACTGCTGCCTTCGTCAACGTCACGACCCCGTGACAATATTTGTAAGCCCCCCCTTACAAAACCAAACTTCTTGGCGTCAGCTGACAGCTGTCATTAATAATAATATCTGGGGTTTAACGTCCCAAAACCAGGATATGATTATGAGAGACGCCGTAGTGGAGGGCTCCGGAAATTTCGACCACCTGGGGTTCTTTAACGTGCACCTAAATCTAAGTACACGGGCCTCACACATTTTCGCCTCCATCGAAAATGCAGCCGCCGCGGCCGGGATTCGATCCCGCGACCTTCGGGTTAGCAGTCGAGCGCCATAACCACTAGACCACCGTGGCGGGGCGACAGCTGTCATTAGCCAAACTGCCTTAACAGCTGTACGGTGTTTTAAAGGGACACTAAAGAGAAACAATGATTTGGTTTAGATTGATAAAGTGTGCTCGGAGAACTCATGTGTAGTTTATTTCACCATCATAGGTTTTATTATTAGAGGAGAAAACCAAGTTCAAAGTTTCATTTTTAAATTTCGCGCCGAACTTTGTAATTCATGACGTAAAAGATTTCCAAGAGCATTTAACGTATTCTGGCGCCACTGGCTCGACGAAATTTCCACAAACACGTTATGTAATGTCTCTGGCCCACTCAGAGGACAATGTACTTCGATTTAACCGATTAGGAACTACGTAGGCCCAAGCAGGCGCCGTCAAAAATATGTGACGTCACGGCAAGTGGTGCGGGAATTCCAAGGTGGCGTCGCCACCTGTATTTTCTTTTCGCGTGTTTTCTCGCTTATTAAGCATCTTCTCGCAGCAAGCGTGGTGTTTTTGGCATCGTGGAAGACTACTTTACTAATGCAATAACATCGTTTTGCTCTTTAGTGTCCCTTTAAGGATATGGGGAATGAAAAAACAGAAAGACTACAGACTACGGACAGTGTTCGTTCTTCTTTCTCCTATTCTCCTCACATTTACAGTGCAGAATAACCAACTATATCATTCACGGGTAAACTAAGACGTTTCGCACTTTTCATTCTATCTCTTGTCGCATGACGCTTATTGACAAGGTCTCTGGTCGTAGAATCAAAAAAAAAAGTATGTGAAGAAAAATTGAGCAGAACCTTCACGCGTAACTTCTACTAGAGATGGCAGAAGTTGGCAAGCTCCGAGTACATACACAGTCTTGTTCTCTCCGCTTGAGAAGCCCATATAATGAGAGTAGAAAAGGTTCCCGAGATCGATTTTCGATGCCCAGACAAGGGAGAAGCACAGCGACGACCTTACGCAGCACCGTGCCTTCCGCTGAATACCGATCCGTTATGAGTCGTTGTAAGGCGATGGCTTGTGTCCCAGCAACAGTCCACAGGGCAGGGAGGGGTGCACCAAAGGGGTGAATACTAATTTCCCGGTCCAGCGGCCACGTTCACGACCCGCTGCCCTTACAGCGAAAAAGAGAGAGAGAGAGAGAACAGGTGCTCTATGTACAGTTGTCACCGCAGTGCCGCCATCGGCGGTGCGATGCAAGCACGCGTGCACGTGTGCGTTCACGCTTGTCTACGGACTCCTGCGTGATCACCAAACGAGAGGTATGGCTCTTATTTTAAAAGCACAGAAAACGTCGCCACCGTTGCCCGCTACCAGCTTTTCGCTGATTGTTCCGAACAGCGGGGCTGCGACTGACTTGGCGTGTGATGAGGTAGTGCGCTGCAGCGTGCCAGCCTAGTCCATGCGCGGATGATCAGAAAATAGAAACACAGAACCAATCTGTCAGAAAATTTCCTCGCTTGCTGGGGCAACTTTTAATCTTTTCGCTTTCCATTATATGGACAGAACCTGGAATGAGCTGAGGGATTCAAGTCTTTAGAAAGTTCGAGCGGATTCGACCGTGGTTAGACGCCGTCGCGAACACGTTAGCACACACCCGCGATGAGTGCCTAGAAGGGACGCGCGAAAAACTTGGGTGGCCAACCAATTAGACACCGAAAGCGAAGTGCAGAAACTACCGTGCTGTGTACCACAGCTCTGACGCGTGCCAGCGGAGTGTGTTATTGGTTAGTGGGGACACGGTGCCCTTAATGGGCAACAGTATTTAAAGTTGGGCTAGTTGGTACGGCAGCATGTTTGTGTACAGCGCTCGTCCGTGTCCCTTCTGTTCTTACCGTCTTCGTCGATCCTCGCGCTGTACACAAACATGCTGCCCTTAATGGGTTACGCTGCTGGATCCAAGATTCATTTCCACTCGCGAATTTTTGTCATTTGCGGACGTTGGGGACCGTTGTATTAAAGTGGTAGAGCTGCTAGATGCGGTTTTTTTGTTCGAAATCTGCCTGCTTCTCTTCGTTAACCCACCAAATTAATATTGGTAACAATACCGCTGCACGCCATCGTGACAAAGAACGCCGAAATGTAGCCTATATAGAGCAGTAACGAGTAGTAACGGCAATTGCTGCTACTAGCACGCTTGCAAAACTTTCTGAGTCCCGGTGAGAAATCATAATGACTGTGGACATTTTTTTTTTGGAAGCACTTCTTCCATTTCAATAGTGTGTTGATTTGCGAATCGTTGATTGTTCGCAGAAAAGAGAATTTCAAGGTCCTCGTCTTGCCGTTCTTAAACTATTCATCTCGTTCCATGTAAATCATAGTGTTAATGACATGGCAACCTCTTCGAGAAAAATTCAACAAAATTGGGAACTGGTGACAATGGTCAAATTGCACGGAATTCTAAAGTTTGTCTTCTTGTGGAAGACAAAGTCACCGTGTATTGCGAGAGGCATAAAAAACATTCATTGCGTTCCATGCCTAGGAGTTAATTTACGGACTGTGTATTCCTTGTGCAGGGTCAATAATTGCACACTGTTATACCTAACAGTAAACCATATGTGCGGAAGATAAAAACACCCGGTAAATAGACTTGCCTAAGCTTTTTCTTTTAAAGGGCGGCAAAAGAGGGAGCGAGAACATTCTGAGCATCTTAGCCCTCCTTTTCTTTGTAACAGACACTTATGTTGGGTTTTATAAGCCTCCCCAATGCAGGCCACGTAGGCTCATGTGAATGTAGCAAAAGACAAATGTAGCGGCGCTGTGTTGTTGACTTAGCAACACATCGCTCGTGTTGTTAAGTCTTCTTCTGTCTCTTCCGTGTTTTGCGCTGTTCCAAAATGATTTATGTGAATGTGGTTCTGAACGCCAATCGAACAAAAATAGAATAGCCTCAGGCTTGCGTTGAGTGCAAATTGAATGAGGCCATAAGCAAAAGAGCCATAAGCTGCAATGTGCAAAAAATGTTCAACGTTTTTTTGAAGCACTTCTAGTAATCTACAGCGCTTTCCCCATTCCAGGAAAAATATTCCACACCTTGCTTCTCCCTTCTACACGAAGTTTCTATCATGGCACTGCATAACATAAAGCAGCCTCATCTCAAGGCACAAAGGTGGAATTAGAGAAACAGCAAAGTAGTGTGTTCGCAAAACAGAGGATCTTCGGAAGCACCGCTGCCACGAATCACAATGTGTGAAGCTTAGAAGGAAATCCTTGTTTCCATAATTATTATTTGTGCATATTTTCACGACGCAATCAAAATACGCGTTGTATTCTGCCTCTATAAATATACCAATAACACCCACTGCGAATTGCAGTGTCTGCACATATTGCTGTGGCGATCTTGCTTAGTCGGTGGAGCAAAACGCTCGAAAATTTATAGCGACGCAGCGAGCTGTAGCACATTATTGTTCACAGTAAATTAATATCATTTCATTTTTGGTGCCATAGATGATGCAACGTGCATTTTCCACGTGCACGAATTTTTTTGTTGTTGTTGTGCTTGCTTTTACATGGTATGAACTCGAATTATATTAAGCTATCAAAGTAAGTTATGACAGCGAAACAAAGTAACATCTAGCACATTTGTTCTATGTGGCGCACCTTTGGAAGTTCGCACTTCCTTAATGCTGACCATTTGAGCTGTACCAGCCGGGTTGGTATTATAGTTTATTTCTACTTCTCTCATCGATTGAACTTGAATGACATCTCGGACGTCCTGGAAACGATTTTTGCCGATAAACTACACGAAAACATCAAACACCCTACCAGCTCGTCGAACCTACTCAATGCTCCGCGACGGGATAGTATGAGCGCATTCGTCAACTGAAGCCATCGGTTGATTAAAATAAATATTCCCACGTCTAAAACAGCGCTAACAAAAGCACGACATGATAGAAATTACAAGTAAAACAAACATAGTTATCTTCCCTCGTGATGCCTTTGTTCGCGCAGTACCTTGTTCATCATAAATCGCGAAGTAGTTCGCACAGGCTTTCACGCTATCGCAAGTGAATTCAATCGCATTACGCGCTCAAAGTTGTCCCGACGACGGCGCGAATAACGAACTTCTAGCTGTTCTCTGGTCCTTTGTGAGCCGAAGTGGCAATTATTGAAAAAGCGTGGAGGTGTGTCCCTGCCTCGATGAAACGTCCGCGACACAGTGACAACTGAGGAACGCCCTAACATAGGCGTCGTCAACTTCGTCACGGCATCACCAACCAAAGCCACACCTTTTCGCGTATTCTTTAATTTCTTCCATATAGTAAGCACCACAGGCACGAATTGGGACAAAGAAAGAAAAAAAGTTCGGCAGATCCCACGCCTTGTGGGAATGCGAAGCAGTCGTCGAGTAATTTGCAAAGTTGCATTTTTTGGCTTTAAGCCAAGCGTTACGAGTTGAATCGACGTGTTTTTGCAAGTGTAGTAGTTGTGTGCACTGTGCACATCGTGGCTTACAGAAGCGTCGACTACACTGGCGATTAAAGGGTAAGTTACGATCTGACGTAACGTCAGCACTCACGTTAGAGCACCGGCGTAAGTATTATCGAAACTAAGTTCACTTTACGGTGCGATGATGTGAGTATCATACGTACGTAACTTTCGTTAGCGTACTCCTCTGGGGTCGAGCAACGCTTCAATAAACGTTGCTAAATCATAGGAATACAAATGTAATGTTTTTTAGACGTCTATAAAAGAAGAGCCAACACTGAGACCACAAGTGACGTTAACCTGACATGACGCCTACATCACAATAATGTTTTTAAAGACGATAGTCTTTCTTGGGGAACTTAAACGCAGAACTTTTGGTCTGTCTTTCTGTCTGTCGGCACGTCACCCGATTCAGCCAACCGGCCAAAGTTGAATCACTTGCTTACCGCCCACCCATCTTGAACGGGTACGGCTGTTCATACTTGTGAACGTTGTCGATCAAAAAGTAAATATTACGCATATCTGAGGCGTAACATCATTAGGTAAGTATTAGGTGGTGTGTTCCTTTAATAGAAAATACATAGATACGCAATTTTAAAGACCTTGATGGTATGCGTTTAACGTTGAGACAGTAACGCGTTTATTAAAAGATTGCCACAGCTGAAGCGATCAGCGGTCCAAGCTGAGCAAGCGCGAGCGCCAACAACCGTCTTCGTCTTCTTCTTTCGCAGGCGTTCTTGTCTGCGCCCTACCATGTTACAAATGACTCCCCCGCGGAAAAGGAGCCATCCTGGCGACCTAAGGAACAGGTACAACTGGTGGGTCATAATGCGGCTTCAGTCGATCGACGTGAACAGTCTCGCGGCCGCGACGACGGCGGTCCGTAGATGATTGAACAGGCTCAATAATATAGTTAACTGGGCATGCTTGACGTAGGACGCGGTAGGGGCCTTCGTACTTAGGCAGTAGCTTTGTGGAAAGGCCAGGAGCGGAGGAGGGAACGCGAAGCCACACCAACGTTCCAGGCGAATACGACTGAGGAGGCAGGTTTCCGTCGTGACGGTCCTTCTGGCCCTACTCGCCCTACCATGTTACAACCCTAGTTTCTTAAGGTGCGCTGAAAATGCGACTGCGCTGAAACTTGTCTTCCTCCGTGCCCCCTGCACAAGCTCATGTTGTGTTTCGGTTTCGGTTCAGTATTGCATTGTACGAATGACAGGGGGCGCCGCTCTGGCATTCCTGTTTTACCCAGGCGACGTGTAAATAAGAGAGTTTGTGGAGAGTACTCGTTGAGTGCGGACGTTTCTTCTCCTTCGGCGCATCGCGCCAAACAGCGTGTTCGGGCTGGCCGGCGTCCCCACCGGTCGCGTTGGTCACCGCCGGTCTTCGCCTGCCGCTGCGCTGGGACTACCAGCCCGCAACACAGCACTCATGTTTCCCGACGTATTGCCAGATGGCGTCCTATCTCACGCAGCGCCTCTTCTATCGTCTTAGACGACATTTGCAGCGAAGCACGCAGATACGCGGCCAATTTTGCTACATATGTAATGTTTAGAATAACAAAGAACTGAGCTAGTTGTTGATTGCTTTGCTGTAAAATCAGATAGTCACAACTGCAGCCACAGTTGACGTTGCACCGATATTGCGCCTACATAGGGTCTTTTTCGAAAGCAGTTTCAAGAATTGGCGTGGCTCTGTGGTAGAATACCTGACTGCCACGCCGATTTCTTAGGTTCGATTCCTGATGGGATCCTGATTTTTACTCTTTGCATTCGTCGGGTGAATGCTGTCGATGTCGGTGTCTCTCAGCGCTCTCGCATTTAAATTACCAATGCCTGTTCTTGCCGTTTCTAGGTAGATATAAACTGTCAGTTACCTGAGGCGCATAACCGCATAGCACGGCCCGTTGTATACGGGTATGTGCCACACGTGTCTGGTGGAAAGGGTTTGACGACGTACCCGACAGTATTTTCGCGTTATTCATGTCATGAACACACTGTCATATTTGTGTAACCCTCTTGCCCTCCCATACCAATTTTGGTCTACACCAAGTTAAGTAGGTGTTCAGGAGAGCACCCAGATGTAGGCGGATAGATAGATAGATAGATAGATAGATAGATAGATAGATAGATAGATAGATAGATAGATAGATAGATAGAAGTGCTCAAAATGCCTTTGGTTGGTTGGTTGAAAAACTTTATTTAGGTCCTGCAAGGCGCGCGTCAGCGCGCAGCGGCCTTTGGTTCGCTAAGAAATGTTTTCCATTTGATAAATTTTCCTGTTGCTATCTGAGCATTACAGAGAACGCATTAATGTCCGTCTACCCTAACTGCATACAGGCAAGAACTTTCTTCATTGCTGCAGCAGACATTTACAGCACTACCTTTGCATACTTTCAAACTTTTAATTTAATTACACTTTGCTGCATCTTCACGTAAATATAAGCCTACCAGTACATTGAAATAGGCATGCTTGTGGGTTCCAAAGACTAAGATTAGACTAGAGTACTATGAACTAGATGAACTAGAGTACTATGATGTGTCCGCTACAACACGCATGGCTGAGGCATTCAAATCCTCACGCACAAAGTTTACAGCCCACTATAATAGCGCACGTCACCCATTCCCTACATGTTCTAGTTATACATCCACTGCATTTGTTTCATTTCTTCCTGTAAATACGGTCTCGCGCATCATCGTAATTACAACAAGTTGTCTCTTCTAGATCTGCGGCATTATAGGAAGGCTAAATACTGAGCAGCCCCTTATTTCAATATCGTCCGTAAACTCAAACGAATAAAAAAACGCCATAATGAGGAAAAGAAACCTCCCTAAGAAATCAACATACCATACAGAAGATTACAAACTGGGAAATTATACAGGTACCGTGCGCTATGCAGAATAAGCACTCAACCTGCGACTAAATGCTAAAATAAACGTTCTCACAAACGAAACACACGAAAAGTCACGATCGTGAAAACACATTGTACACAATGTTATACGCGTGCAAAACATCGCCAGGGTCAATACAAAGTGCTTCAAAAATGCCTCTTCCTGAGAATTATTTCAATATTCATTCAGGGGGCCAGCAGTTACCTTTTTTGCAGGAGTGCATTTGTATGCAGCCCAACAACCACCCCCTTCCATCCTCCACCTCATGTGATGTATTCGAAGCCCAAAGTGAAATCAATAAAATGGAATGAAAGTTATCCATCTAGTTTTTTCGAATAATCAGAAACAGTCACGGCCACTCGTGCTTTACCGAGCGGCTGTGGTAAAGTTATCTCGCCGATTATGACGTCTGGTTTGGAGCGACGTTTATTTGCTGGCGAACTCGGGAGCCAACAAGCGCCACCGACACGATGATTATGAGCACACGCGGGGACGATGAAGATGGATAGGCAAACGGATGATAATGATTGCAATAACGTTCAGATGACGAAGAAGCGCATAATAAATGCCTACAATATGTATGGTCTTATTAGTCTTTTTTTTTTTTTCAGCCTTCTTTATCGCTACAACGTCTTACGTTCAATACGATAACCGATGCCTTCGCAGTACTCGCAGTGGCAGCTCTTTCTGCTCATTTATCTCAGTCTTTCTGTGTTCCTGCCTTCTAACCAAAGGGCAAAGTGATTGAGAACGTGTTTAGCGGAGAATAAAGCTCGTCAATCCATACCAGCAGTACAGGCAGGGCTGCGCATACGGCCTCCTTTTGTTGACCACCGAGGGTGATGACCACCGAGGGTGTAGACCGTTTCCGTCGAAATGACGGAAACGGTTCGCGCCCTTCGGCGGCCATTTGGTTGATCAAGGCACAGACCTATCCCATTACCGTAGACGATGTCACATAGTGTGATGACCCGTTCCAAACTGGTTGACAATCTGTCGTCAAGTTCCGAACTCTCGCGTGCACATTCCTTTCCATCAGTCACGATAAGAGTTGTCGCGCGTCCGCTGACGAGAGAGCGGTCATCAGTATGAGGTCGCTACTCGGCTTTCCTGTTCATATCTCGCACGGGACACTGCGTTTACATTTTTACGGTCTGCATTGTTGCGCCTGTAGTTAAAAGGCTTGTCATCCAAACTCGCCGACAGTGGTGGCACTAATACTTCCGGAGCCCGATATAGTAAATAAGCCCTGAAGCACGGGAGGCCAGCCACGGCAGTGTAGTTCAAGCGATAGAGCATTTCACGCTTATGGAAGAAGATGTTGCTTGATCACTCACAAGTTCCCTTTTCTTCCAACCTAATTTCAATTTTTTCTGTTCTTGATTTCAACCTTTAAAAACAATAATTTACGTAACCTAGACTTTTGTTGACTGTGTTGTATGTTGGTTTCACAGGCTTGTAAAAAACGAATGTTCAATCTGTCGGTGTTACCTTTGTTCACAAGCAAAGAAAGCAAGAGTGATGTGCCGCTTTTAGATGAGAAGTATCTCTTGCTCGGCGGTATGTCACGCGGCGTAGTAGTCCGCACTCACACTACGCATGCGAAACTCTCCTCCTTCCCTCTCTCCAACAGCTGCGCGTTACTCTCTCCACTTCTCTACCAGCATGTGCTTGCGCTTCTCCTGCGTTCTCGCTTCTGCTCTCACTGCGCATGCGCTACTCTCCTCCGCTAGTCTCCTCTCCTTCAAGTGGTAGAGCGCTGCGCGCGTTCAGTCCAGCGCTTGCCTCGGTTGGCTCCTCTCAAATGTGGGCTCGACATGCCGAAATTCTCTCCTGCGCAGCGGCGCGATGAGGGCCAGCGCATGCGCATCCCCTCCCCCTCTCTCCTCTCCTACGCTGCCCCTCTCTCGCGCGCCTGTCGGCCGCGTTCCCCGCACGCCCTGTGAGAATTAACGGCCATTCTAGAGGGCAGACACGACGCGCGTAGTGTTCCTCTTCGCGTTCCACGACGCGAGGTCGGTAGCATGCCCAGCGAACGCCAACGAAACGCGATCGTGCAAGTGCTCCGGCTTCGCATCGCCTCATGGTTCCCTTTAGCGGGAGATGGTGTAATTTTTTGTTACGCTCAAGGTCTTGCTGGTTGGTGAGTATTAAGCATGTAATGACAGCGCGAAATAACACTTCATCTTACTCAATTCAATTGCTTCGGATGCCCCGACAGATATTAAAAGAAAAAAACGTGTCGACTTTTAATGGTGTAACGACTCATAGCCTCACTGAATTTAGGACATGAAATGTTTTTCGAGAAGTCTTAGTGAGGTGTATCAGAGTTAAATTCGCGCTGTCATTACGTGCCGTTTAATGTAACCAGCCGACTGTACTCAGTACATGCACAGTAACTAGGGGTGTGCGAATATTCGAAAGTTTCGAATATTCGTCGAATATTGCATTCGAAATATTCGTATTCGATTCGAAAATCGTGTATTCGAAAAGTTTCGAATATTCGATAACTTCGAATATCCGAAAAATTCGAATATGCGATTCGATTATCATGCATAAAATAACTCGTCCTCCACATTTCTGCTGCGTTCGTATCGCTGAAAACGTTGCCGAGAGGAGCGATAAACATCGTAAGTACACGGAGGCACGATATCTGCCTGCGACGAGCGCCCCAATACGTATGATTTATTGCTGGTGCATCTCCGACGTGCAGCGCTGTTGGCGATCATGTAACTGTGCATTTTCAATATTATGCGGCTGTAACGTGCCGCACTGCCACTCGTTCACTATGCGGGACCACTTCTGAAGAAAAACAGTGACCCACGTGACTGGTGGCAGACTGTGGGTACCTCCAGATACCCCAGTCTGGCAAAGCTTTGCCCCATGTAACTCCCTATACCAGTCACTTCTATTCCAAGCGAGCGTGCCTTTTCAGTGGCAGGGGGGGGGGGTTGTCTCTGTTACAAGGGAGCGCCTGCTGCCTGATCATGTGGAGCAACTCATATTTCTTCATGATAACATGTAGTCATTACTTTCATTGTGTTGTGATATTTGCTTGTGTTGTGATGTGCATTGTGCCAGCCTGGGCATTGTGTTCTGGAGATAGCAGTGTATGTTGTGTTGCCAGTCAGCCTGTTCATGTTTTTTTTTTCAAATAGCTACATGTTAAATAAAAGATTGTTACTGTGGAGACATTTTTCCTTTGATATTCGGTATTCGATTATATATTAGAAGGTGGACATTCGTATTCGATTCATATTCGAAAAATTTGATATTCGCACACTCCTAACAGTAACCACCAGGAGCGATTACAGGAAACCACAGGAATAGCACCTCGACCCCTCGTCTTGACTTGCCTGGGATCATAGCTTCGTGATTTGCGTACAACTTCCATAAAACTTGTACACTGTAGTACAAAATGCTGCTCTCACATAAATTACGCGTAGGTACTACTACGTGTAATTTATGTGAAAGCAGCCTTTTCTTTTCATATATTTCCGGCTTTTAGACTTTACCCACTTCACTCTCACTGTACACTCTCCTACTCCTCGCAGCTAGAAAGGGCCGCACAAAAAAGAAACAGAAAGAAACATGCCGGCACCTTCCACTCATAAAGATCGTTTAAACCAAAGAAACACAACTGTCGCTTCTGCTACAACATGCACTGACAATTATCTGCTCGCAGCTACGACACCCGAGCCGGGCCCTGGACACTGTCCTAACATTCCAGTTGTCTCATCTTTGTTGTTGGTTTTTTTAACACGAAAGTGTTTTATGCCGGGGTCCACCACGGCTCCACTGACGCATTTCCGTCACGGATATGACTTTGTAAAATATAAAGACTAACATATGGCAAAGAAAAAAACTAGAAGAAAAAGTTCCGTCACCGGGAGTCGAATTTACGACCCATCGATCCCCAGCGCGTAGCGCGAAACGACTCCGCCATAGACGGCACGTTCTTCTTCGTACTAATGGCGTGCTATTTATATACACCATTTGCCGGTGGCGGTACTCAGAGATCGGGTTACATCAGCGTGTTTTCGTTAGCACTAGCGAGATGGCGCGAATGGTTCGAAAGGATAGAAAGGCGCGCTTTAAAGGTCGTCGTCCCACGCGTTGAGATGAGCGTTCACCTCTACAGGGCGTGGTCGCTCGTGCGCCCGCGCTTATCTTGTACGTCTTGCGCCCTCACCGCAAGCTTGCGTTGAAGTTACAGAGAGCACGAAGGTGACCTCTCTCACTGCAGCGGCCGCTTTTGCGAAAGGAGCGCGCTGCTCACAAACAAATAAGTTACAACTGCGACAGTTCGCGCTCATCCTGTGTATACTTGTGCGTTCGTTTCGTGCGTCCTCCTTTAGGTTTTACCAGCGCGGTTTAACTGTCGAGCTGTGACAGTTGTTAGTTCGCGCTCATCCTGTGTATGTTCGTTCCGTGCGTCCTTCCTGCCTGAGCAGCGCGTTGCAAGTTTCGAACTGCTTGCCGTTCTTCGCGTGACATTACAACTTGTTGCTATAGCATTCATTCCTTCGCCCTCGGAGCAAAACAATGCACAACAAACGCTCAACTACGTCTGCGAAGACACGTTTTGCTTTCGTGTTATACCGATTCCTATGACAGAGGGATCAGCCATGTTTTTTTAGTTTAGCTGTCGCAAGACAGCTCACACCCAGTAAACGACTGCAAAGACCACGCGTACAACAAGAAGTCAAGGGGCAAGAATTATCAGCTTCACTTTACATGAGCACAACAACGATTTTGTAAAGCTGGCAATTCGTTCAATGCGCACCTCTATAATAAACAACCAGCAATTTAAGATATTGCTCTTCTAAAACGCCAAATTATCAATTTTTCTTGGTTTTCGATTACTGTGACGAGAACTATTGCGAAAAGTTTGTTTTTTGTTTAAGTACTTGATTGGGAACCCTGAAACATTTCATACCCAGTTTTCATTTTCTTAAAAACGTTATTAAAGAAGCTCTATTCGGGGAAGCGCACGTATTCATTTATGCGTCGTTGAAAGCTTTGTACAACAGGCTGATCCGCGTTGTTATTAGTCGCGTTTATAAAATTAGTGACTCGAGCATTAAATAAATGAGCGACTCGCACCATACACCACAAACACGAAGACATCCTTTTGAACGACAACAGAACATATCAGGTGTCCATTTGCTCAAAAAGGCTGATTGAAAATACGTTATTTTATACTATTAGCAACTGCACATCATACAGAGCTCTATCAACGACCAGATATAACTTTATCAGTCGCATGACTGTGAGTTTCCTTTCTATGACCCATACACGTATTCGGTAGCGTAACAAATGTATAACTCCCTACACTAATTAGATTGGAACCTAATGAAGCTTTTCGGGAAGTTGTAGTGATAAAACTGACGAGTTAGGGCATTTTTGTGCTCCTTTATTGCTTGCTCTTTGTAGATAATAAAGCACACAGCGTTGGCTGATCGTGCAACTTTGTCCTTAACTTTCTTATGTGCTCTTATCTTGCTTTCTATTGCCTCTTCTGATCTTGCCTCTTCTTTTGCAGTCTTCGATCAAGGAGTCTTTCCTTAATTTCATCGCACTGTGACTATAACTCTCGCAAGAATCGCTTGAACGAGCTGCGTCCACTGCTCCATTCCCGGTTCGTTTGCGAAGCGTCGTTGAAGTCCCAGTGCGCTGTCTCGGCCACATACATAACCACATGGCGATCACACTTTCTAAGTTTCGGTACCCCGGCTTCCAGCGGTCAGAGCTGGAGCTCGCCAGCATCCCTTAGCGACACACGCATGGTAGGAATCGCCGAAGCTTGATTGCTGTGACGACGCTCGACGTTCGCCCGATTCCCCAGGAGGCTCAATGGGAGTCGAAGGGGCAAGCCCGTACCAGACAACGCGCGCTCCCCTTTTCCATTTTTCTCTTCTCCCAACAATGGTCGTGCCATGAATAACGCTCGGAAAAGAAACTCTCCTCGCGTTTCCGGCTTTACACTCCAGTTCCGCACCATGTCAGAGTCCAAGCCCAGTTCCCATTCACACACTCCCTTCCACATGCACCCCCCAACAGTGCTCTCGAAAGGTGCCTACCATTACTCGCCTGTCGTTCCTATTTTCGACTCCTCCGCTTGTCTCTTCGCTCGCGACAGTCTGGAAGACGTAGGCGAGTCGGGATAACAGCGAGGAATAAGCGAAAAATACCGAAGGCAACTGAAGTAACGAAGGGAAATAGAAACTGAAGACGAGATAAGATGAGAGATATTGATTTTCGTAAATTGAATTGCTTGTCGTTCTTTGCCCTCGCGTTCGCTCGTTTTATATTCATTTTTGTCTTCTATCTTTTTCATTTTCTCTCGATGTGTGCCTTCCTTTTTTTCCTGAGATCTACTTGCCTTTCTCGCCTTTGCTACACCCCTCTGGAACTGTCGTCGCATCACCGTGGTGGTTTTTTTATGCATTGAGTGATTCGTAGCTCGCTCGATTCAACACCTTGCCTCATAAGTAAAATATGTACAGTTGACAGGTTGAACGAAAGACACGCTGATCAGTATTCCTTGTTCGATCGGCGTCTTCCTTACTTCTAGGCTTTCTTGCCGCCTCCAGCCTTCGCCGTAACCCACCGCCGTGGCGAAGCAACGGTGAGGCACTATACAGCTATGAATGAGGACGTGTGTTCGATGATGGACCTATGGAGACAGTGCCCTGGTGCCAGCGGAATACGCACGCATAAAAGTTCGGCTACCCATGTTTCCACGCTTGTTTAAAGCATCATACATGATGTAAACTTATCCATAACTTAAATGGAGATGATACAATAAACTGGGGAAGAGTATACAGACGACGGGTGTCTTTCCCTACTTGAAACTTCTACAAACCAGATTCACACCTATTAGCAGGCTTGATTACCGTGGTGCGGAGGAGAGCCATTCCTCTACCGCATCATATGGGGGCGGACAGAACATCCACTGTCAATGTACCGCACACTTGACATCGTACACAACGCCAAAAACGAGGAATGATGTGAGGAACAGCTGTCAAGTTACGGTCTGGATGTACGACTCCCCCTGATAAACCAGGCCAGACGGTCGGCCGGTACGAGCGGTGCGTTATGGAGTGGGAGAGCTCGAACTCCACTCTTCCAAAACATTTGAAAGGAAACGTTTGTTCTCTTCCTCTTATACGGAGTTCTCACGAACAAACAGCTTTGTGAATTTGGCACCAGGTTCATGCTTTCAACGTGCAGTCCTGGATGGCCAGTCTTGAATATGAGATACGTTTAGCACCGCATTGTAGTCATGTTAGAATCACTTCTTGTGTCACAGTCAGCCGAGTTTGAGCAAAACAAAGTAATTTTCTGGGCTTGTTAGCCTCCTTAACGGCAGGTTTGGCAAGCATATGGCACATTCTTTTTTATTTATTGGAGGCAGGAAGTTCTATAGAAGCAAAAAAGAAACCTTCGAGTACACGAATCAAGAAATCGCACATGCTCAGTAGACCTACACATAGCTAATTTAATCTATTGTTCACTAGACTGTAGTTTTGTTTGTTTATTTTGTTAGTCGTTAAACTAGTTTCCGCCCTGTGCCAGCAAAAGTAACGTGTCAACAGTATTCTTGTTTTCTTTTTGTGCTCCCTGTGTTACATTATACTCAACGAACTTGGTGAAGCTGGTAACACTTACTCTCAGTAGCAATTTTGATTCTCTGTCTTATGCCCTCAGCACGCGCACACCCGCAGTTGACGCTACAAAGCTGTTTCCTTCAGTCACTCAATTTTAAACTGGACGAATTTCAATCGAGCGCCCAACGTTGTTTCACGGCAGACCGTTATCGTATCAGGCGGATGTCACGTGCGCCCACAGCATGAAGTAGCACTCTGCCTGTTTCATTTTGGTGAGAGCACACAGCACGCTCCACTTCAGGCCGACGTGCTGCAGAGTCTGGAAACTTTGGTAAGCAGCATAAACTGTGCGAAGGTAGCACACAGGAGGGCGTGGAGAGAAAGTGTAAAATGCGTGGTGTAAGGCGACGGGGAGGATCTTCCTTTTGCAGAAACATAGAGAAAAACGACGTCACGTCTTGACATTTTTAAAGCATTTCCATGTAGTATTTTTATTCGGCTGAGCTTTATCGGCCTTTACTATGCGTTTCAAGACACAGTATACACTAGACTATAAGCTATACGTCTGAGGAATCGGAAAGCGTGGGTTTTAGATGCGAAGCAGCTTATGGCGGAGTTCAATCCGGCGTGCGGAGTGACAACCCTTACTGCACATGCGCAAACCCTCTCCACACACCCCCTCTCCACTCCCACTCCCCATTTCCACTCCCACTCCTCGTTTAGATAAAAGGCTCACGTTAGGTCGTACACACGCTCAGTGACTGCGCCGGGTGCGCTGGTGTCATGAGTTCCAACGTCAACGTCGGCGCCAGTTGCAGCAATACCTTGACGCCTGCCGAGTTTGCGGAGCAGCGGGTGGAGCAGCGGAAGGCTCGACGCGCCGAAGCGCAACGTAAACGACGGCAAGCGGACCCCGAGCTCCTGGCTGGGGAAGCCTAGCGAAAACGGCAACGTCGGCGGGAAACTTCTACGGATGAAACGCGGGCTCGACATGCCGAAACGCTGCTTCGCATCGCCTCATGGTCCCCTTTAGCGGGAGATGGTGTAATGTTTTTCCAATATGTAGCGTCGCTGCATGTGAGTTGAAATCACGAACGTTGCTCGCTTTAATAGGCACTGGAAAAACGCCACGTAAAAGACCGTTCAACTTGAATGCTCCGTGCTAGTCGACAACACAGTAATACTACAACAGTAGTAAAATCGTGCAAAGTTCCTCGCGTCGTAAAAGGTTTGTGCTTAACTGTTGTAATTCGGACGTGCTCTTCTTTACACAGCTCACATCTAACAACATACCTGTGAGAACCTGCATCCTTCTTTAAACAAGGCTGCGATTCATCCCACCATTACGAATTAGTACAATCAGACTAAGCGCCGTTTTGTCCTGGAAATAAAGGAAACACTGCATACGTTTAGACTGGCAGATTAAAATTTCTAAACGGTGTTCTTTCTCAATTCGCGCAAAGATTTTTCGTAATGTCCACGTTTTTCTGTAACTGGGTGATTCCGTGTAAGATTCAACAAAGGATGGCCGGTCGGCCTTTTAAACTTATTTCAAAATTTTATATATTGTTGCCTGGTGAGTGGAAACCAGAGTTCCGCAACCGGAAATTGATAATGACAAAGACGTGAAGTGCCGCGCTTACCTACTCTGCTGTTTTGGCCAACTTTGGTTGTGAATTACGCGAAACAGATTGAAGTTGGGTATCTGAAGCTTCTTTAACTAGATATATGCATGTTTTTGTTTGTGTTCACTGATATTGTTTGTTATGTGTGGTGTGGATGTTTTCATTTTAAAAAATAGAGGCAACTCCACTTCGTGAAAGCCGTGGCAATAGCGAAGCTGATGCCGTCTCCTATTTGCCACTGAACGCTTGTGCTGATTCTCCGCTTCTCTTGCCCTAAGCTCGGGATCAGCTTGACTTCGTTGACATAGCACTGCTACGTCAACTTGAGTACTTTTGATTGAGTACAGCTCAATCAAAAGTTTTATTTGACAATTAATGTCAGTTTGCAGCATGTGCGTCGGATAATAAAAAAAAGTCGCTAATGATCTCGCTATATTTCAGGCTGTGCTGCAGGCATAGGTAGGCAAAAATATTGGAACTCACTCAGACTCACTAAATATATTTTGCGCTTAGGGCTCACTAAGGACTCACTAAAATTTCCCTCAACCGGACTCACTCGGACTCAACCTCACCAGCGTATTGCTCAGCCAGACTCACTCAGACTCAGACGGACGGCTCGATCTGAGTCTGAGTGAGTTTGCCGACCTATGGCTGCAGACGATCCGTCACATAGGCTGTTGCCTACCACAACACACAACATACATATCACGCGTCGCAGTTTGAGCTTTGTGTTCCTGACAAAGCTATACACAATAAACAGCGGTGCCGCTAGCTTTAATTTGTTCTTTGCACGTGTCTTTGTTGACAATCCACTTCACAAAATCTATAATCACTTTTCGACATCCCCATAAGTTGGGCTTTTCTTTTCAGCCATGTCACATCCCCGCATCATACTCGATAGTCTAATCGCCAAGTCCTTGCCCCGTTCTTAGATTATCTGAGCATACAAGGCCATATTAGGTCAATTGATTTGATTCGGTCAGTATAGGTTGCTAGTGAAATAAAACTTTAAATTCGAGCTCGTTCTGTGTGTTCCTTACTCTGTCATTGGCATTACTGTTGCCCAGCTGCAATCAACAGAATCTACCTCGGCCAATTATCCGCTGTCTTGTAATCCCAGACTTTGGATTACACACTACTCTTGCCGGGCGGTCACGACTCCAGTGGCCGGCTTGAGCAACCTGCAGTCTAAAGTTTAGCGATTCTTCATCACATGTGGGAATAAAAAGAACTATTTTGTCATAAAAAAATTCGGGAGTTCCTGCCCTATCGGGAAAAAGTGAGGGGAACCTTGGTTTGTACGTTCCTGACGTACTACTTTTCCATCCTTCTTTCTTTCTTCTTTCCTTCTTTCTATAGCATTGCGCAATGCTCCCTCTTAATTAGTTCCCTCCTCTATGCCGGGAGCGGCACCTGCAACCACGTGCTTAACAGCACAACACTTCAGTTGCGACACGCTACAACGGCGGTCATGCATTCATATCTAGGCAACACCGAAATGTGGAAACGTGAAACGACACGTCACCTCGATAAAACTTCAGACTGTGTGGGGTCTCAAGATGAGCGCCGCTCTCGGAACACATGGAGTCAGTAGACGTGGTCGACCAAACCAACAACACGCATACATTGATTAACCTCTTCTTTTACATACGACGAGCTCGTCTGCCGAATCTGATACATCACCAGTAACATGCTAAGTAACCTTATACAATACCAATAATATACCCAGAAAACGTAACACACACCAAAGACAACATAAGACATCCAATGCTCGGCGAATGCGGCGCCGCCGATGTTCGACTCACCACGAAGAGCCCACGGGAGACGAGCTGCGGTATCGTCCCCCACGAACCCGCCGCGGGAGACGTCCAGCCGCGCACGATCGCTGCAGTTTTCTGTCCACCAGCCTAGCTTCTCCCGCAGGCGGCGCTGCCGGCGCCACTGTGCTAAGCCTACATCGAGCGAGCACAGCGCCACTCTTGCTCGGCAGCTGTTAAACCCAACTGCGGCCAATACGCGAGACGCGCGTGCGCCATGAGGCGTAAACGACTTAGAGGGAGTGATAATGCCCCGACACCCCCCCCCCCCAACCTTAAATCAGCACATATTCCCGTAAAGCCATTTAAGAAAAACAAACAGCTGCAGAAACTGTACGAAAGAAGACAACACATGAGGCGTAAATGTTCCTAAAAAATGTCCGTGCATCGCGACACATTCGCTGGTCGACACCGCTGCCGTGGCTCGACGACGTGACCTCAGTCCCGGGCCCGCAAAGGCAACCTGGCCGTCGGCACGAGAAAGCATCGCTCCTGCCGACACGTCTTCTGGTTGCGGGTAGCACTCGCGAGGGCTTTGAAGGCGGCTGCGCAGGTCACAGGCATGTCTATTGCCCGAGATGTCTCGACCGCATTCCTGGCTAGCTGGCGAATGACCATGCGCAGAAGACAGCCAACCGCGGGTTACGCCAATACCGCTTCGTAGACTCAAAACACTCTCGACAGAACGATGCAGTAGGACAATGGGAAGGGAGATACGGGCGCATCGCCCACGTGGTACGAAGTTCAGTACGGCTAGTAAAGGCATTGGCGGCGACTGAGACGCCAAATTCAAGTGAACAAAGGTTGATTTCCTTTATTTATTCGTGCAATGCAAGCCAAATTAAATGAGGGACGCAGAGTGCAACACCTCAACCCCACGATCCAACGGGTTGTGTCCACAGGCAGCTCCGCAGAAACTTAGGCCTAACGAGTCGGTCGACAACAACCGGCATTCAACAAGCACCACGCACAGGCGCAGAAGAGGTAGCCGCGAGGAGACATCAGCTCTGTGAGGTGGCCCTACGCGCTCGCTGCACACAGCAGCTTACCGAGCGATAGGCGCCCACCGTACCGGACAGTGTCACGACGCCCCTGCGCCGAGCCGCAATACCAGCAGCAACGACACCCATCCCCGCCACGGTGGTCTAGTGGTTACGGCGCTCGACTGCTGACCCAAAGGTCGCGGGATCGAATCCCGGCCGCGGCGGCTGCATTTTCGATGGAGGCGAAAATGTCTGAGGCCCGTGTACTTAGCTTTAGGTGCACGTTAAAGAACCCCAGGTGGTCAAAATTTCCGGAGCCCTCCACTACGGCGTCTCTCATAATCATATCGTGGTTTTGGGACGTTAAACCCCAGGTATTAATTAACGACACCCATGGCCCCTGTTCACCCGGCTACACAATCCGCGACTCCCAGAGTCAAAGAGGCAGAAGAAACTATTTACAGAAAACTCGGACCGCCTACGAGGCTTCCGTGCTCACTCGCTTCGGGCTTGCCTACAATCCACGTGCTCTATGCCTCGCTCTTTCAAGATGCCAAACACGTGGCTCTCGTACCGACAACTCAACAACATTATTTTTAAAAAATCCAACCACTTGCGGACAGATAAACCTTCGTGTGCCGACAAGTTCAAAGACGCCACAGCAACCGATCTCCTCGCTCTAAGAAAGCACGCCGCCGACGCTAGCAATGAAAGTCCTCTAGGCCTACTCTAACCCGGCTCACACAAAGGTTGCCGCATTCGGAGAGCTCCACGTTGGGCAACCGGTGTGGGCTCTGAAGAGATCGCCGCTCTCCGAACACACGGAGTCAGTAGACGCGGTCGAGCAACTAATCACACGTGTACATTTATTAACCTCTTCTTTTACATACGACGATCTCGTCTCCCGAATATGATACATCACTAGTAACACGCTAAGTAACCTTATACAATGCGAATACAATACCCGGAAAGCATAACATGCACACCAAAGACACCATAAGACATACAATGCATCGGGAATGCGGCGTCGCCAATGTTCGGCTCACCAACAGGGGCCCGCGGGAAACAAGCCGCGGTATCATCCCCCACGGACCCGCCGCGGGAGACGTCCATCCACGCATGCTACCAAACTCCAAAAAGGTTCGCTGCTGTTTTCTGTCCGCTGGCCTAGCTTCTCCAGCACGCGGCGCTGCCGGCGCCACCGCGCTAACCCTACATCAAGCGAGCACAGCGCCACTCTCACTCGGCGGCTGTTAAACCCAACTGCCGCCAATACGCGAGATGCGCGTGCGCTATGAGGCGCAAAAGACTTTACAGAGGTGATAGTATTCCCACAACTGTCACATCACAAACGGCTGATCGCCGAGAATCCGACGATCAAGGCAGCATCAGTTATTGGAAAACGGCGTATGCAAATACGCATGGGATTGGCGCACTTTCGAGGGCCGCATTTCTGTTGGCGCTGGCTTTCCCGCGTACGCAGCCACCGTAATCTGTGAGGTATAAAAGCTTCGCTCAAAATTGACACGATATTGGGCTGTGTGGAATATAAACGGAGAGCGATAAGCTATCCAAAAGCTATCCCCGACCCTGAAGGAAACATTACTTTATTACGTAGTATGCTCTTGGAGAGTGGTAAACTGTGCGGAAAAATAGTGGACGATTGGGAGTACCCAAGGAGGTTTATTTGGGAGTACTATGTATGTACTCCACTACGGGAGCGCAGTAAGCCGTCTCGAAAACAAGCGTGAGTGAACTGCGGCATAAAGGCGAACATGTTTGCGGGGCACACGACGACAGAGATGTCAGCAGGAATCCGAACGTTACAATTATCTCTAGCGTACGCTATCTTTTGAAGCCTGCATGATTTATACGGTTGTACTATAAAATTTTTTGTGGATACAATTACATCCGTGGCCAACCATATGTTGTGTTCTTCAATAGACAAAAGTCCTTGACAGTGATTCATATCTTTTAACTAACACCATGTCTTCATGAGGCCGATCTGCAGGCGGTTTTAGTTCAGCATCCTGCGATAAAGAAACGGTAGGGGGTACAAGGGGAATGCGTCTAGCCTTTCTGACAGACTGGGCAGGCGCGGCAATGCCCTGCAGCGAGGGCATGGGCACGGCCGACAAATTAAAAAGAAAATGAAGGACACTGTAAATTCCAAAGTGTGTTCGGTGAAAGCGTGTTGCCATTCGACTGACTATGCCGAATCCACATTCTTGAGGCGCTTCTCCAAACCACTTGCCGTGGAACCATCACCGGGCCGCTTGGCAGCCATCCGAATAACTCCACAGGACGCCGCTGCAGCGTTGCGCAACAGTTGCGCAACGCGCGTTGGAAGGAGCCAAAGCGCAACTGTTGCGCTTCGACGAACGGACGCCGCCGCCACGTTGCGCTACAGTTGTGCGTTACAGTTGTGAAGGAGCAAAGCGCAACTGTTGCTATGCGCCGCTGTGCAATCGCGTGATTGCTGAGAGAGTGTGAGGGGGAGACGCCACAGCTGGCACCGTTCCAGAGCACGGACGGACGGACGCCGCGAATACGAGGCATTAAGGGCTTTCGCCTTAAAAATAAAAGTCCTTCCCCAATCGTTAAAATGGGGCAAGCGAAGCTTGGCGTGTGCATGCCTGACTTTCTTTCTTTTTCCTTCTTTCTTGCTTTCTTTCTATCGCACTGCGCTATTCCCTATAACTTTTAGCAGTGGAGCTCTTTACTTCGGGCGCAATGTGTATTGACACGTGCGTTTCTTATTATCACTTTTGCTGCATTCGGTTTTCGCCCACAAAGACTGTCAGCAACGCTCAGCGCAAACCGCGCCTTATTGTTCGAGAAGCTTCGCGATTATTGTAGATCGTTTGGTTAAGATTGCGCGCAAGACGCGAACACTCGAGCCTATTCTAGAGCTTGCGGGACAGCCAGCGATAACGCTGGAATATTCGACAGCACATGTATAAGTGCCGACACGCTTCACCGCTTGTCAGTTTTATCGACGACCGACGCCCTGTTCGCCGATATCAGTGTACAGCGTGTATTGCTGTAGCTTGAGTTTTCATTTCCCAGCCACAAGTTCGGCCAAATAAAGAGTTTCAGCCGGAACACGACGACCGGTGTATTTGTCGACGTCACGACCCCGTGACAGTATGCTGAATCTGAAAACGCTCATCATGGACCGGCAAGCGCTCTCCTCGTCCTCTTCTTCATCTTCTGCTTCGCTCCTAAAACACGTGCGCGGATTTGCCCGGTGGCGAATGCAATAACTCTGATGGGCGAGAGGACGAGTAGAGAGAGAGAGAAAAAAAGAAATAGAAAGAGATAGAAATGGAACTAAAGAGAGAAAGAGAGGAAAGATAGAAGGCGTGAGAATGAGCACAGAGAGAGAGATAAAGAAAGAGATAAAGAGAGAAATAGAAATGAAAGGAAATAACGACAGTAAAGATAGAAACGCAGAGAAAGAAATAGACAGAGACAGAAAAAGATACAAAGAAATATACAGAAAAAGAGATAGAAAATAGAGACACCAAGCATAGTCATGTTTACTAGTACAATATAGCAAGGGGTGGGAAATGGAATCGAGGGTGAGGAGGAGGGAAAGGGGAGGTGAGAGTGTAAAGTGTAACACAGTATTGTATGCTATAGTATAGCAAAGGTTCAGAAAGAGAAGTGAAGGTGATGAGGAGGGAAAGGGCAATACCACCAGCCCCGCAGCTTCCTCTGTCTTCGCACCACCAGTGCGTAGCAGCCCCATTTCTTTCCTTCCTGCATCGGACTTCCAACCACGTGCTTGACAGCGCAACATTTCCGTTGCTACCGGAAACGAGGACGGTAATGCTTGAGAGGATGAAATCTAACAATGAAAAGCAACAATCAAATGCGGCAGCGTGGAATGACAAGTGAGCTCGATAAAAAGATCAGACTGCCATATCAGAAACTGCTGATCGCTGAGAAGCCCACGATTGACAAACCGTCAATTATTCGAAAACGTCGCATACAATTATTCGCATGCTACCGGCGCGCCCCTTCGATGGCCGCATTTGTATACACACGCATTTGTGTACACTCGCAGGCATCGGGTTTTACGCGAACTATACCGCCACCGTCCCTGAAATCTGTAACTCATAAAAGCTTCGCTTAAAAAAAAAAAACCCGCATTTCCCCGAAGGGGAGTATGAGGAAGTGCGAAGCACGGGGTGATGCTATGAGGGGGCGCGCGCGACTAAACTGCAGAGCCGAGCGAAGGAGACGGCAGCGAGAGAGCACGCGCCAGCCGACCCACGGAGGTCTGGCCGTTTTTAAGTGCAAAGCACTTTTACTGATGATGATGATCTGTCTTCCGAACTCGTTCCAAAGAACCCGCAACGCGTTCAACTTGTTGGCGGCGTTGCGCACGTCCGAGATGGGGCTCAGGTTGTTGTCGAACCACAGTCGATCGCACACCGCGCAGCTATATCCGAAGCTGCGGTCCAGGAAGTCTCGCTTGAAGCGCGCGTCCGGCCGATCGAATTCGAGGGCCCGCGCTTGCTCACGCATCGCGCGTCCCCGCGCCAGATCGGCTTCGGGGTGCTCGGCTGTGCTCGGCCCGCTTCGCACGCTTTTGTTCGGCGTCTCGCCGCCGGCCTTCATCACCACAGGCAATGCGCGGGGCGCGCGCAGCCACGGAGCGGAGGGCGGAGCGCGCGCAGTCACGTGGGGCGTGACGTCGCTGCGCCGTTGCTACAGACGCTCCTCTCCGCTCCTCGCGCCGTTGCTATGGGACGGCGGATTCAGGGTCGCTTATAAAGTGCATTCGCACTTAAAATGGGAAGACGCTTGAGCTTCGCCTTCGAGTGTAGAACGCGACAGCGTAATCGGGCCCCGTTCTCATCGTCTTCTGAATCGCTAGCCTGTCTTCGCTCCTCCGTGGGCACCTCAACCGCGCCGCAACGAAAAGAACGTCTGTGCGCGTATCATTGGCCGTGTCAAACTATCCTGGAATTCCTGCTACAACTGCGGCTACGAAGTGCCCACTGCGCCATAATCGTCCTTTTGCGAATTGGCAATGTCGCCACTACGCGTCCGTAAAGCAACACGCGCATCTGCACCGCTGCGTACTTTGCTGATTCTGTTGCTGCTGCTGCCACTGCTGATTATTACTTATGTCTAAGCTCTTCGTAATAGGCCAGTCTTCACACCAACCACTCGTTACGCAGTTCACATGTTTTGACGCTTAGAGCGATTCTACGCTTCTGCCACGCAATATTGCATGTATTAAGGAGGCTGCTCGCACTACATGACATTCATTTAGGGTTTCTTTTTTTCGAGCCAGTTCAAGTACTCGCATGGCTCTGTGGTATAACACCAGCTTTCCACGCAGATGGCCTGGGTTCGATTCCCACTCGAACTGAACGTTATTACTATTCATTTATTTGCATCTATCTCGATTTTTCACTCATGCACAACGCCATTTTACAGCGAAAGCTGTTATGAGATCATTTCACCGGTCGTTTTTGGCGCCGAAGTTGTCCGCCGCCGCCGCCGCCGCCGATGTCCGTAACCAGTATCGCTCGAAATAAGAAAAAAAACGAAATAAGAAAAAAATTCCAGGATGGAACGAGGTTCGAACCTGGGCCCTCTGCGTGGGAGCCCAGTATTCAACCTCTGAGCCATGCCGGTGCTTGAAACTGCTTTGCAAAAAGGTCCTATACAGGCTTCATGTCGGGAAGGAACCACATTAGCATATGCAATATAGCGTGGTAGAAGAGTAAAATAAGCACCAAGCGTCGCACAACGCGAATTCTGTAACCAGGCGTCACACATTGCGAATTGCGCAACGAGTAGGTTGTTGAATGCTTCCAACCCATTACAAAGGGCTCTGCCATAATTTTTCATCGTCATCAGGCACTGCATCAACATAGTGCGTATAATGCCTTACATGCGTTTAGCAGGTACCAACCCTCTC
Source organism: Rhipicephalus sanguineus (assembly GCF_013339695.2). Classification (NCBI taxonomy): domain Eukaryota; kingdom Metazoa; phylum Arthropoda; class Arachnida; order Ixodida; family Ixodidae; genus Rhipicephalus; species Rhipicephalus sanguineus. The sequence goes on along the minus strand of NC_051178.1, from coordinate 10,720,084 downwards.
CGTAGGATGACGAAAAATGGCACAGTGCCTGCTGCCCTACTTCTCAAAAATTACAATGACTTATAGCGTAGTGGGTTCCTCGCAAGTGCACTTGTATTGGTTGCCAAGGAAGCCCATAAGCGCATGATCCATTTCCTCGGGGTCTCAGTAAAGTTCTTCCCCCCACTCTCCCCCGTCTCTCTCCCACGTCAACGTATGTTATACAGCATGACGGGAGAGGGCAATAGTGACCGGGCGTCACCCCATGCAAATTACATAACTGGTGGGCCGTTTAAAGATTCCAACCCATTACAAAGGGCTGAGCCATAATTCTTCATCGTCATCAGTCGTCGCGTCAACAAAGTGCACATAATGCCTTACAGACGTGTAGCTGGTGCTTCGCTTCTCCGCACAATGACAAATAATGGCTTATTAGGTGCTTCCCAACTTCACAAAAATTGTGATTTGTGGCGTAGTGGGTACCTTTCTAGAGTACTTGTATTGTAGCCCCGAGAGAGCTTAACGGGCTCTAGAAACGCCGCTCTTCCAGCTTTCGCTGTGACTATGCTGCGGTTTCAGCGCAGGCCTGGCGCTTTTTTTCGATCACAACCAACGACGCCGGCGTAGCCGCCGACACCGGAATTTCTGCGAAGCGAGCACTTTAACGCTATCAGATTAAAAATGTTCGTGTGCACTGAACTAATATGCCAGTGTATTCGACAGCTGCACTAGAGCCTTTGACAACCCATAATAATGATAATTGTTGGGGTTTAACGTCCCAAAACCAAGATATCATTATTAGAGACACCGTAGTGGAGGGCTCCTGAAATTTTGACCACCTGGGGTTTCTTAACGTGCACCTAAATCTAAGCACACGGGCCTCGAGCATTTTCGCCTTCATCGAAAATGCGGCCGCCGCGGCCGGGATTCGATCCCACGACCTGCGGGTCTGCAGTGGAGTGCCATAACCACTAGACCACCGTGGCGGGCCTTTGGCAACGCAGAATCGCGCTCAGGAATAAACAAATGGCACCGAATCGCGTGATCGTGAGAGACGGCTGTGAATAAAAGAGGGGTTGAGGCTCCATTTCCGGCCACGTTAATTAACATCTGAGGATAATCGTAAGCCTGAATCATCCATGACTTACAGCGGCGGGAGACCGAAAAGAAGTGAAAGGAGGAAAAACAAATGTAAAAACAAATGAAGGCAAACAACCTCGGTACAAACGGCGGATGATGGCAAACCTCCCCATCGAGCGCGCACAAAATATGTGCTCTCCTGCAGGGTTCATCATTAAAGCACACCACTCATGCCGAGTTCTCCTCTTTCTTTCACGCAATCCATCGACGAGACACGCCTATGCGGTCATTGATGAGTCCCCCACCCCTCCCCATCAACGGTCTTCTTGCTTCGCAAACATTGCCATTGTCTCTTGTTATTTTACCTTCGAGCGTTGTCATCGTCGTTCTTCGTGGCTCGCGTGCGCGGAGTGCGCTCACATAAATGCCATTTCGTTTTTGTCTTGTCCTAATATGGAAGGAAATTCGTTTGAAAGCACACCGTTGATGGCGCACAGAATCCACAATGGCGAAATCTTTCTGTCAACGGGAGCACGAGGAGTTTCTGCTGTAACTGCAGGTTAGCGGATGACATGGGCTATTTTAGACAACACTGAGTGTGTGTGTGCGTACGTGTGTGTGCTTCTGCGTGCGTGTGTGTGCACCAAAGGTGGTGCGACATCGTGCTCATTAGGAGTGCACATTAAAAGCAAACGTTCCAAACATTTGAATACCAAAGAATTCGGTGTCGCCAGTTCGAGCTTGTCTTCGAATAAAATATCCCAATATTCGAATTCATCGTTACTTGAATGTTTCATTTCACTGGGCCTTTCTATTGACTCGGTAAATAGGGCAATATTCGTTATTCAAACCGGCATATGGCTGTTGAAAGAACTACAAATAACTTTCGAATAGTTAAGTCGCGAAGTGTGCAAGATGAAAAATAAACTTAGTCTAATCGTCAAGCAAGTTTAATTCCCGGTGGCTATAGGAATAAATATGCGAACTGGCTCATACCATGATCAATATTGTAATTGTAATTACATGGTGTCTCGTTACAGTGTTCGATGGTTACAGGAAATTTCGGCAGCTCAACGTTGCTTCATCACTACAGCTCCTACTGTCTACTGGGTCAGTAATTTCGAAACATGCGTAAGCATTTCTTCGACTAATTAAAATGGTTTATACATAGAACTGATATGAATCATACGCTGAACATCGTCCGACAACCAGCATGCGCCGAGATTACGAAGTTTATGATATTTCACTCTATCACCAGTGATATTGCATGGTGCTATTACATTTCACTCTGAACAAAGAGAGCCTGTAACGCAATACAAATTTCTCGGAGTTCAGTTTCAGGAAAATGCTTGATGGACTAAGCAAGCAGAGTTCGTGATACAAAGCATTTCCAAAACAATGGGTATGCTAAAAAAACATCGCGAGTTACGCCTACGTACCTTAAAGGGGTCATGAACCACTTTTCCAAGTAATGATCTAATGGCCTCAGTATCGGAGTGTACTGCCTCCCGAATCGATTGCCGCAAAAATTTCTCGAATCCGTCAAGAATCAGCGCAGTTACGGGGGTTTGGCGCACGCTCCCAGCGCTTTCCCTCTTTTCTCGTGCCGGCGAGCGCACTGGAAGTTAGACAGGGAGGGATGGCATGGGGGAAAGAAGTTACGCCAGCGCGCGTCATGAAACGCGATCGCTCTCCCGCTGTGATTCGCTTGCGCGAGTGCGGCTACCGTGTACTGAGGAGTGCGGCGCCGGCAAGTGGCGGCACCCCGCGGCAAGAAGCGCATCTGATCCGAACGCCGCTCTCGATTTACGTCGGCTATCGGCCAATAAGCATGCTATGTCTCTTGCGGCGTACAGCGGACAGACGCCCCGCCCACCGACGAGAGTGAGAACCGGCCTCTGTTTGAAAAGAGGGTGCCTGGGGAAACGGCAACTTCGCGCTCCGCTTGTGGCCATTACGCGGCGCGCACGACTGTAATATTTGGCAGAGCAGTTCATAGCCGTGTCAGCTTTCCGCAGGATGTGTTTTTTCAATCAGCCCAAGGGGTGCTTCATGACCCCTTTAAACGACAGCCTTACTTTTCCTTGATACATTCTCGCCTTCACTCCTGCATACTTGTTTGCAGGGTTACATCTCAATATAATTACAACAACCTACTCATTATGCAAAAGAAAAGCTCTCTGTTTTGTTCATAACTTATCCTATCATGAACATGTAACCTCCTATTTCATCGTGATTCGTATTCACAGTATTAGTGCAGTGCATGCTCATCGACTCTCCGAGTTCATTTTTTTCTCGATACACAGCCGATTCTCAAAACTTGCTATCCATTTATAGTAACATTTTCCCTAAATACGACTTCAGACATTCGGCATTCGTTATGTCAAAGACTAGAACAAATTATGGACAACAGTCATTAAACTGGCAAATCCCAAATCTTTTAAATACCGACGATGATTTAACATAAAACATGACTACATACCATACACTAGTAGCATTCAGCAAGCAATCCAAAAACAATTTTCTTGATTGTGATGCTCGTGAACCTTTATGACTGGATTTTTGAATGTTTGTCCATTTAAAATTGCGTTTATTTATTTATCTATTTATTTACTTTTTAATTTGCGTTGTGCCATTACTGTCGATAGGTCTGTACTACTGTTTGTCTATCATTGATTCGATATTATTTGTGTACATTATGCATTTTGTGTTATGTTATAGTAGCATTTTTGTGTTACGTAATTATATTACTGTCTATATGTCATTTCTTCTGTTTATCAGTGCTACTCCGTTTTGTATTATGTATTATACTCATGCCATTATTCTATGCAGTGAATGCGTATATGGTGCTAGAGGCCTAGTCAGGTGACGTTTTTCTAACACCACCTTCTGCCGCAAGCACCATGACAATCTTGTATTGTTGTACAAATAAGAAATAAATAAAAATAAATAAAGTCAGCTGAATCATACGCTGAATATCGTCCAACAAGCAGCATGCGCCGAGACTACCGTTTATAGAACATCCGTCGCCCTCTAATTACCTCTCTGCAACATTCATGATCAAAATGTCGTTCCTTTATCCACAAAATCCTCGGCCGACTATTTTTTTCCAGAAAAGCCGACGCAAATCATCCCATCAAAAAAGGTTGGGAATCGTCCTTTGACCGTCATTTGACTCCGCCGTGTTCCCGTTTAATATGTTCCACATCAATTTCTTTATTTTTTAAGATTCGCTGGAACCCCGGTCGATAGGGTAAGTATGGTGGGCAGTTGGCCTTTCGCCGCCGCTCCAGAAAACGCGCTCTGCTCTCGGATCTCGCGGGACTGACACGTCAAATATAACTTCGTCGGCGCACAGGCGAGTATATGCTGCAGTGAGCGTAAAGACCCCGACTTCAAGCTTTTCGCAGCCTCTCCGCTCTCCGCGCTGATGTGGCACGTGCAGCAGGTCGACCAAAAGCGACGTCGACAAAAATGTCTTAAGCGATTTAAGAGCGAGAGAGAGAGAGATAGAGCCCGTGATCGACTTGCTACCTCCCTCGCTGTTCCGCTGCACGGCGCCTTTTCCCTGAAGCGCTCCTGGTGGGACACCGCGAGGCGGTGGTACACAAACTGGCGACGCGCTCTACTGAACAAGTACACAATGTGGAATAAACAACAATATAAAAGATAGCTGCATGGCAAAAATAGATGTTAAAGGTAAGCAGCCACCACAAGTTGTGCCTTTTACCGAAGAAGCGACGTAAAGTGAATGTTGGAAAGAACAAGGGCGAATCAGGGTCCACCACCATTTTCAATTATCCGCATGGCAGCAATCTTTCCCTCCCTCTCACGTTGCTTTACATTTTGTATGTCTTACTTTCTCTCACTCTCTGTGCAGTGCTTTTTGTTTGCATCCCTTGTTATAAGTTATGCCCTTCCCTTCCCAGGTTTGGTTTCTATAGCACACACCTTCACCCACAGCTTTCCTCACGTGCTTTGTGCTGCTTCTAGCCGATGATATCGAAGATCAAAATCACATGCACAAAAAAGAAAAGGAAGAAAGAAAGGAAGTTACGACGAAGAAGAAAATGCAGTGCCGTTCTTGCTACCTTGTTTGCCAGGATGAAACACGAAGGTGAAGCGAAACAAACAGTCACTCCATGGCCGTGTGGGGGGGGGGGGGGCGAGAGCGAGCAGCCTGACATGGTGTACAGACCATTTCACCGAAGCCTGGGGGAAGCCGTTATCGAACTGCATATCGAAGCGCTGTAGAGACAAGGCAGCTAGGAAGGAAGTATCGAGCTGTTCACGTACACCGTTCTTTATATTTCGTTGCTCCGAAACGAAATGAAATATTCTTTTGGGCTGGGATGAGACTAGCGGCACGCCGAATTATTGGTTTGTTCCAGTCATTGAGAATATCGTTTTGGAGTATTTCGTTTAACGTTTGTAAGTTTATCGCACACGATAATAGATGTCTCCGAAAGACGGATTGTGCACGCAGTTAAACGGTTGCCCTTTGGTGACCGATATATATATATATATATATATATATATATATATATATATATATTATATATATATATATATATATATATATATATATATATATATATATATATATACTTGAACTGCTTGACCTTTACAAGCTCATTACTTATTCTGTCGCATCGAAAGGTACGACATCCTGGTAATACAAATATTGCTTGCGGTTTTAAGCGCCAAAATCACAATAAGGTTACGAGGCACGATTTAGTAGGTACACGATGTACATACCTTAATGGACACCCACGTCGTGTCCGTAAGTATACGGAATAAGGACATCCCCCAGAAAATTAGATCAAGAAAGTATGCGAGGTAGCAGCTGTTCTTACGACCACCAAGCAACGGTGATGTAGTCTGCGCCATTCCGCACCAGAGTTGTATTAGCAGTACAGTTGTGGTGCTAGAGGTCCACGGTGTTTTGTGTATACCTTGTCGCGTAAACGGGCTCTTTCGAAGTGATCAGTGGCACAGAGTAATCTTGTTCGGTTAATTAACAATGGTAGAGGAGAATGGTCTCTCTAAATATACTCGGTTAGGTCTTTGAGATTGCTGAAATTCGAATTGCGGTGACTAAGAATACGCCCGCCGATGAGGTACCATCGCAGCGATTATCAGATGCGGTCGGTTTAAGGTCACGTGAGCGCTACGTACGCTCTATTGGCAATCTATAATCGGCTCGGGCGTTTAGGTGGTTACGTAATTGTGCGGTTGTACTATATCTGACTCCATGTCCACATAGTCGAGCGCACGAGGGGCGCACGGGTGGGGGGGGGGGCGACCGGACCCCCTGAATTCTTGGGGCGGGGGGGGCGGAAAGTCTGCCCCATACCGTTACTCAGTCGGACCAGTCTCGGCATTGTTTAAACAACAGGGTTATAAGGGCGCGCAGGTTTTTGGCGATAATGACGGCCGAATGCACATCATGTTGCATTCGAAGAACTGTTTACTTCCCATCTTTACTCCCGCAAAGCCAGGGACCATAGGCAGGTCATTGTGAGAAGCGCGTTATTGCTTCATTTTCATTTTAAGAGCGCAGCTCGAAGCTTTTCGTTGCGCCGCGTAGTGCGAACAATAATTATCATCGTCATGAACCAGCACGCGCTCGCATCGTTCTCTTCAACTTCGGCTTTGCTCTCACAACACGCGCGTCGGTTTGTCCGGCGTGGAATGCGAAAATGGGTGAGTCTGTTACGTGACTAATATCCCGTAACAACACGTAACAACTGGTCACGGGACTGAAAGCGCGTAACATCACGTAACTAGTCACGCGACTAAAGATCACGTAACATCACGTAGCAAGTAGTCACGTTACTATAAACCACGTAACATCGCGTAACTGGTCGCGTGACTAAAATCATGTAACATCACATAACTGTCGCGCAGCTAAAAATCACGTAACATCACATATCTAGTCACATGACAAAAAATCACTTAACATTTAGTCACTTGACTAAAATCCCGCAACATCACCTAATACCTAATCACGTGAGATGTTCCCGCCATAAACTATGTAGCAGCTAGTCACGTGACATGTTACCGCCAAAAACGTGGTAACAGCTAGTCCCGTGACTAAAATCCCAACATCACAAAACAGGTAGTCACGTCACATCTCTAGCCAAGTCTAGCCATACTTAGTATTACTAGCAAAAACTTAACATCTCTAGCAAAAGCTAGGCATTATTAGCAAAACTTAGCTATGTCGTACACTAGCTCCGCTATATGGTTCAAGCCTTGCCCCACTAGTTCAAGCTGTGCAATTTTTTTCTTGTGAAGCATGTTGCCTTTTGGACTCGATTACCAGGGGGGGGGGGGAGGTGAGCACTACGATGAAACTGTGTCCCCTCCTAATGGGGAACCCTGCGCACGCCTATGCATGTCCACGATCACTAAGTCGCGTTTAGCTTACTTGGTGCATTTTGAATCCCTCTTCTCCGCCGACAAGTAAACAGTAATACATCCTTTGTCATAACGCTGTAAGCTTGCTGTGGTGGCGTGAAGAACTTTGCTGCAAGCATGGACAATTTTAGTTGTCGCTTTAGTGTGTCTATCATTCTCGTATGGCTCGCTCATCGCGATGCTATGGAACACGACAGCATTCATTCGGACATCACCAAAACTTCGGTCACAACTCTACGGTCTCGCTTTTCTCGCTCTCAATGCTCCGCAAACTAATTACACATTCGGCCTGCGTATGTACGTTACTTACATATATTTCCATTACCAACCGCACTTCACTACTCTGTGCTTGCCTTGGTTTCATTATCTCTTGCTTTGATATTGTTGTCGTAATGAGGAAGAACATTGCCCTTCTTACTTGAGAAGAAGAACAAAGCACTAATTCGCAAGGCTTCACTTTACGCTTAACTTTCATCAACTACAATCATAAGTTGTTATTGTTCCTCGTCTTCCTCGTCTTGACGGGATTCAAAAATATTATCCCGCGTCGGTCTATAGTACGGCATTTATGCAATACTGCCACCAGCGATTACTCCTCCACCATTGAGCTCTCTAAAAGACGCTTGCTTCCGTACATTATTGGTCATTTAAATGAAACCAAAGGAACTATTTATTCCATGCTGAAATCGAAGGAGCGCACGGAGGTTGGTGACCTTTCATGGAATAACCAACGAATGGCGTATGTTTCTGAAGCTCGGTTAATGACTTCGGCGTCCTGTGCTACGAATGGCTGCGGTATACGTTCAACAGCATAGAAAATGTCGATTCTCTCTTGCTTAGAATGCGCGAGTCAGTACGCTACGAACAAGCCCCTATATGCTCATGTTTTTGCGGCGCCAGACTTGTCCCTCCCATCTCGTCTTCTTAGAGCCGAAGGTACGTGAATCATTAAGGAGCCTTGCTGAAGCGGCTGTGGTCATTGCGGCCGCTCCGCCTTGGAAACGCGAGCAGCAATTGTTTTGCGGAAGAGGCGGCTGCCTCGCGCCTTCCTTTGCGCGTCTAGACCCGAGTTGCAAGCATCGATCTGTTGACTTTCCGGAAGATTCTAAGCTGAAGTTTGCGGAAAAGCGTCATAAACTTGCATTGATGATTTTTCTGAGCAGTTTCAACACGTAACAGAAACACCTCACGAAATTTCGGAAAAGTTTGGCCAGTGATTCTTTCACCTTTTGCCTTTACATTGTCCATTCGTGCTTACTAAGGCACTGCTAAAACGGCGCTCTGTAACACGATTTGGCTTCCGCATTTCTCTTATTATATACATTAACAGCACCTCTCCACCGCTGTTCAGTTTACGCAGCTACTTCATTTCTGTTCGTCTCTCTTTCTCTCTCGCTTTTCTTCTATCATCAAATCTGACTTGGTCAAACACACTCTTTTCAAAGAACGCGCGTGGTTTCCTCCTTCGCCACCTCCGCCATATTTCCTATTTAATTGCAGTTTGGCTTAAATAATGAGACAAAATAAACTAGGTCGCAATGCGAGGTCAAGCTCAAATACTGTTGTTAATGAGATTTAATATAAGCCATCGCAAAGTTAACGGGATAAGTCAGAGATAATTTCAAGCAGCATAGGACTGGTTCTATGTATGGATTAGACTCACATAATCGGCTGCAGAAGAAGCCACGATCGTTGAACAGACTTCATTGCAATTCTACCCTTGTGGCATTCTCCAAGCTGCTATCCCAGATCTACCAGCCCTCCATTGAAGTTATACTGCATTCCATGCTCATTATGGAGCCATTGTCTGGAAACAATGGGGCAGCGCCCAAGCATACCCACCTGCCTATACCCGGATCTACACCATAGGTGCACTGTGGAGGTCGTTTATCACACCATATATATATATATATATATATATATATATATATATTGTGAAGAAGAAGACGCGTCGCCGGTCAGCAGTATCGCCAACGCTCGCCTCGCGCTGTTGGTCGCTGGCATATTTCTGGACGGTGCTCTGCTCCGACTCGCTGTGTTTGTTCAGAGCGTCACCACAGGAACGCACCGCCAATAAACCTCTTCTCAATTGGTGGAGGGTGCTGAGGGTCCCCGTCAACTGAACCTGGAGCTGCGAAGCAGAACACTTCCGCCCGTCATGACAACCAACGTCGACCAAGCGGCCCCGTCCGCCCAGTCCGGCAGCGGCACCGGAGTTCCTCGGCTCAGGGACCCTAAGGTTTTCAGCGGTGGCGATGAGACCGACGTAGAAGACTGGTTCACTAACTACGAACTGGTGAGCGCGCACAACAAGTGGGATGATGCCGACAAGTTGACCCATGTCGTGTTTTATCTCACTGACGTTGCCGAAATGTGGTATCACAACCACAAAAGCGACATCCCGACATGGTCAGTATTCAAGACGTCTTTCGCTGAAGTGTTTGGCCGACCCGCTGTCCGCAAATTTCGCGCCGAACAACGCTTGCGCACTCGAGCACAGAAGACGTCCGAAAGGTTCACGAGTTACATTGAAGACATCGTCGATCTTTGTAACCGTGTCAACGCCGCCATGCCCGAGTCTGACAATATTCAGCACATCCTCAAAGGGATCGACGATGGTACATTTCAGATGCTCCTGGCCAGGAATCCTCGCACCGTTTCGGAAGTCGTCACCTTATGTCAAAGTTATGACGAGTTGAGGAAGCAGCGCCCCGTGTCTCGGCCATTTTTATCGCACGCCGACTCGCTCTTGAGTCTGGTACTGTTCCCGGGCACTCGCCGACGCTTCAGGAGATCAACGACTTCGTGCGCGAAGAAGTTGCTCGTCAACTTTCCTTGGTCCCCTTCACATAGGAGCCGCCCTCTCGTCTGCCGCCAAAGCTCCGCACTGTTATTGCCGAAGAGGTCGCCCAAGCCGTTCCCGTCGCTCACCATCAGCAGTCCGTGGCCGCGTCTCTTACATATGCGCCGGCTATGCAGCCCGTAGCCTCACCTCTTACGTATGCCCAGGTGGTGCGTAGGTCTCCCCAGCAGGCAGTCTTACCCACCTATGCAGCAATATGCCCACCAATCTGCACCTCTTCCTACATCTTGGGCCGAGCCGCGAGTCAGCACTTCTTGGAGGACTCCTGACAATCGCTCCATTTTCTACGCCTGCGGTACTCCAGGGCACGTTGCGCGATATTGTCGCCGTCGCATTCAAACATCCAGCGACGCTACCCGGCCGTTCCAGTAGGGCGCTCATTCCACGCGCCCATCTCCTAACCGACCCTCGCCACCGTATGCTTACAATGACCTCCCTGACTTTCCGTCGCGCCGCTCACCATCTCCTCGACGGCGATCGCTCTCCCCAATGTGTCGCCGACGCGGACCCTCGAACCAGGAAAACTAAACGCCGAAGTTCAAGAGGTAAGAACTGCGCCATCTTCGAACTGCCCAAGTCCTCGCACCTCTCCTGCTAACGTAGTCGCCGTATCTGTCGATGGTGTTCCTTCATTTGCCCTTGTAGACACCGGCGCAGGCGTTTCTGTTATAGTCGCCAAGCTCTGCCGTTCACTATGCAAAGTGACCACGCCGCTCTCTGGACTGTCGCTACGCAGGGCTAGCGCACAGCACATTACACCTCTCGCAGCCTGTACTGCCCGCGTATTCATACAAGGCACTAGTTACGTT